>NC_133619.1:619861893-619926893 GCF_048593235.1 Sminthopsis crassicaudata | reverse complement strand
CTTTCTGTATCCCCCATATCTAGCAATGGCCCTATAAGGAAATGATCCAAGCTGCTTAGGATCACAGTTCACTTAAGCTAAGATTTTCCTCCGTCTAATAATAGACCTCATTTCCTCTTCTTCTTATGAAAGATTTGAATTTGATTTCTAAGATATTGTATTATTTATTACATTATTCCACCATCTTAAGTTCTATTTCATTCAATAAACCCTTATTTTAAATACTCACAGAATGCACGCTAAGTGCTGAAAACATAAATAAGAAAAAGAGACAAGCTCATCCTCAAAGAGCTTACAATCTAGTGGGGAAAGAAAGCACACCTAAGAAAGCAGAAGAGAGTAGGGTTATCTTGCTCCAGGGAGTGGACAAACAGAGGTGCTGATGGAAAATGGAGTGACCCAGAAGGTTGTGAAGGCTTTGGGAGGAGTTTAGCATTCTGCCTTCCAATTCTCTAATCAGAGAATGAGACAACTGAGGGTTAGTTGAGAAGGTGTACAGTATCCATGGTGACGAGATTTCAGGTCAGTCTCCAGGTAAGTGGGCGGTGGGGGAGAGAGTATTTTGTTGTCTGGAATGGAAGCCAAGCAGAGCAGCTAATGGAAAATGGAATCGAAGGTCCTTTGTTGTCTAGCGCTCCCTGTTCTAATGAATAAATCAACAAACATTTATTAAGCACTTAGTATATGCCAGGCACTCTACTAGTACTATACAGACAAACACAATCATGAGACAGTCCTTCCCCTACATGACTTTTGACTCTAAGGTGTCTTCCAGGTCTAATGTCCTGAGACCCTTTCAAGTTCTAATATTTTATTTTCTAATCGATTTGTCTATAAACAAGCCACTTGTTGAGAGCCCACTAGGTTTCAGGCACTGTGCTGATAACAGAAGAAAAAAAAGAATGAAGCACTCTTCATTCTCAAGATTACCCTTCCTCTCTGTGGGCAGGTGGGGGGAAGGCTTAGGTCCAGCCATTCTGACTCCAGAGGCACTGCTATCATTTCCAGATCATAAGGTTTAAAGCTAGGAAGGACCTCAAAGGCCATCTAGTCTAACCCTCTTATTTTATGGATGAAGAAATTGAGATCTAGAGAGATGAGGTGACTTGCCCATGGTTAATCAAACAGTCAATCAACCAACATGGATTTATTAAGTGACATCTGTGTGCCAAGCAGAGAGGATTCAAACAAAAATGAATTGTTTCCTGCAATCAAAGAGCTTACGTTCTCTCAGGGAGCATAACAGGTACAATAGCAAAGAAGTAGCGGTCAATAAGCATTTATGAAGTACCTACTATGTGCTAGGCACTGTGCTAAGGGCTGAGGGTACAAAGAACGGCAAAAACCAGTCTCACAAGGAGGTCATAGTCTAATGCAGGAGACAACATGCATGTATAAGTAAATGAGATATAATTTTGGAAGGCAGAAACAGTATTCTAGTACAGACCTGAAAAAAATGAATACAATGTCTCATTCACCACTGGAAATTTGAAAAGGAGAAAAGAAACAAGCATTTATTAAGCACCTATGATATACTAATTGCTGTGCTAAATGCTTTGCAAATATTAGCTCTTTTTATAATCACAACAATCCTGAGTGGTAGATATGATACATACAAAATATGATATATATTTTGCATTGAGGAAACTGAGGCAAACAAGGGCTAAATGACTTACCAGGACTTGTCTGAGGTAGGATTTGAACTCAGGCTTTCTTGATTCCAGTCCAGGACTCTATTCAATGTGCCCTCTAGCTTGGTTCACTCTGCTTGAGTCCCACATGATTAGGACTGTGAATTTTACAATCCCAATACTCTGGGTTACTGAGGCAGCATTGGTCTCACCAACAATGGCCCCAGGGGTGACAGGCCATCCAACTGCACCATCCCAGTCTTTGCACAGTGGGCCAAGGCCATAGCCAAAGTAATGCATTGAATAGAGTATCAACTGGAGTCAGGAAGATCTGAGTCCAAATCTGCCTCAGTTACTTGTTAGTTGTGTGACTCTGGACAAGTCAATTAGTCCCTATATTTCTTCAACTATAAAATCTGGATGTAAGGACACGTAATTCTCAGGATTGTCAGGAAAATAAAATGAAGTAACATTTGTAAAGCTTTAGCGCAGTGTTTGGCATATAATAGGTACTTAATAAATGTTTATTTTCCTCCCTCCTCCACCCCAGCTCCTACTAGAGAAATCATCTAGCTCAAAGGCTGAAGATGGTCTAATAATAGCTGTAATGATACAACAGACTCAAGGGCATGTCATCCATCAAAGGCTGGAACCTCTTACCCAAGGAACATACTAATCACTGGATTCAGCTGTCATCCTAACCACCACCTTCCATGCCAGAGCCATCTGGGCTGTTGGCTTTGGGCTGCACCATCATGGAATTCCCTCCAAGGGTCCTATTCTCTCTCCTGATTTCTGGTCTTGTTTGTTTCTGCTCTGGATTCTCCCAGCTGCCCCCCCCCCGGTTCGAGAAAGCAGATGGGCATCACTTATTAATTTCAACCCTCTGTTATTGCCTTCAGTCCTAAGCTTTTTCATGTGTCCTTCCTCCTGTCCCCTTGATGAACTTCCTAATGCTCATGGAATCTTGAACCTCTGTCCCCCGTGATCCTCTCATTTAGCATACAAACTCTGCCTTCCCTTCCCCTCCCCCAAATTGTTTTCAGACCCACCACCAAGTCCTATTTCCAGATGCTTTAGCTCCCAGCCCTGCAAGCCTGAGAAGATACAAAGCTTGGATGAATGAAGAAGGATCCTGACCAAGCACGTGCAATCCTCCAGCCTTAGCAGGTCCTTCTTTTGATCTATCACCAGCACCTTGGACAGGGCCTCTAAGGCAATACATATAGTGGCTCCGTGGGGCTCTTGTGTCTGTTTCCACAAGGCATTTGATATGTTTGCTCACATGTAGATGAATGTGTGCTGTCTGGACTCTTCCCGGGCTGGAGGAACCATTTATGGGTAGCTCTGCAACAGATTTCTGGCATGGGAGGACCCGTTTTTTTACATGATGGAGAGTGGGGAGAGGAAAGCAGGGGTTATAGCCTGAGGGGTACAATGGATGATGATACTAGTACCAGTATGATTTCTCAGTCCATGTTTTCCTGAACCAGGAGCTAGCTTGGAGCTCTGACTTCCTCCTCTAGCATAAATCAAATGAGACAATACATTCAAAGGGCTTGTAAACCTTAGAGTACTATAGACATGTTAGTTGTTGTTGCTGTTATCAAAGTCGCTTCCTACACACAAGTGTCGGGGGGTTAGAAAAAAAGGATGGGGGGGAAGGACAAAAACGTGTCCACTGCCTCTAAGAAGTTTACAATCTAATGGGGGAGGAAATCTGTCAAAACAAACACATGGACAGGCACATGCAAGTTATATTCAAAGTAGATGGAAGGAAACCTTGGCGGGAGAAGCAGAGAAAGACAAGAGCAGCAAAGAGAATTGGAAACTTGGAGAACTGGGGAAAACTTCTTTGAGTCTTGGAAGAAGCCAGGGAAATGAAGGTGCAGAGGTGAGGAGGGAGGGAGGGAGTATTCCAGGAATGGAGGATCTAGAGAGCAACAACATGGAGATGGGAGATGAGTGTTTTGTGTTGGATGAACAGCGTTACTAGATAGTAAGATTCATGGAAGTGAAGGAAAACGCTAGAAGATGGGGAGGGTGCAGCTAGGTGATGCAGTAGATACATCGATGGCACTGGAGTCAGGAGGACCTGTCTCAGACTCTTCCTAGCTGGACAAGTCACTGAACTCCAATTATCCTCCACCATAAAACCACACAAACCAAGTGTTGATGTTTCATAGATCTGATCACACTGTCCTTCCCATCATGCTGTTCATTTAGGTGAACAGAGGCATAGGATAGAGAATCCAAAACACTGCCTAGAACAGGAGCCCGATTTTTACTAGAGTTAAGGTTCTAATTTTAGTTTTGCGTATTAATCATCCTAATCCTTCCTCAAGCCATTACTAAAGTGGCTGCCTTCCATAAGCCCACTGGTACCTCTCAAGAGATAACTTCCCAGACAGATAAAGCATTTATTCAGTTTATTTATTGAATACCTGCTATGTTCCAGACACCATACTAGGCACTGGGATGTAAATTATAAGACCCTGCCCTCAAGTGGTTTATATTCTCATGGGGGAAAATAGCTCATAAAGTGGAGCTGGAAGTGAAGTAGAAGGAAGGGTTACACTAGCAAGATGGGAGGCAAGTGACCTGGAGATCTGATTCTCAGTGAGGTTAAGGAGAACTGAAGGATTTTGGGAAGGAGTCTACAGTCGAGGTAGGGATGGCTAGAGTTTTGGCAATGTGAGTAGGAGACATGGTCTTTCCTAACTTCTAACTTCTTCCTTTAGCTTCCTTTCTGTTTGTAAAATTGTTGTTGTTCAATCATTTCCTCTCTAACTCTTTGTGACTCTATTTGAGGTCTTCTTGGCAAAGACAATGGAACAGTTTGCTAATTTTTTTCTCCTCATTTTACAATTGAAGAAACTGAGGCATACAGGGTGAAGTGACTTCCCCAGGGTCACACAGCTATGAAGTGTCTGGATTTGAATTCAGGTCTTCCTGATTCCAGGCCAAATGCTCTAACCATTTTGCCATCTAACTATCCAACTTGTGAAATGACCTTATATGTATTTTGTCTTTACTTTTGTAACCTTCTTTCTGTTTTTGTATCTTTATCTGCTAGGATGGTGACTGACCTTAAAAAAATTTTGTGACCTCTGATTTCCTTGGTATTAGGAGCTCCAAGATGAGGAATTCTCTCCTCAGATTGACATCTGCTCTGCAACTTTTTATTTTGGAGAGTTGTCTGTGGGCCACTGACAAGTCCAATGACTTGCCCAAGATCATCCATCTAAGATGGTGTCAGAGATGGACAGAGATGGATTTGGATCCACTTTCTATCCCCAAGTACCCCACGGCCTCTGTTTGGCACACAGCAAGCTTCTAATAAGTGTGGTGAATTGAACTGAACTGAGAGCCAATAAGGGAAAATGAGCTACTTAAACCTAAGGAGCCTCTGAGTGGCATTGGACCAATGTTCTTTGACTTAAGGTCCTGTGCTCTATTTCACAATGCTGCAAACCTCCCTTATTGCAATTGCCACATGTTCTTACAGTCAAGGATGATTATCTCAGGCCTAACTTCACCCCGAAGAGTGACTTTGAGTTTATTGAAGATATGTGAATAGAGGGACAGAGAGAGAGAAAAAGAGAAAGAGAAAGAAAGAGAGAGAGAGAGAGAGACAGAGAGAGACAGAGACAGAGACAGAGACAGAGACAGACAGACAGAGACAGAGAGATAGAGAGACCCAGAAACAGAAAGCAGACAAAGCAAAGACAGAGAGAGAGAGAGAGCACAGAGAAACCTCCCTTTCAGACAACTCTGTGGAAAGCTTGGTCATTCTAGCTTTCTCAAGCCCTGCCCCAGCTCAGTCGGGCCTGCCCCCATTGAAAGCTCAGAAGGGCATGGGGGATGTTCCACCAAGATGCCAGGCAGGCATCATACTAAGGCATCTCCTGCAGCTCTGCCAGCCTCACATCTGAGGCACATGAAGGGCAGGCAGCTTGCCAGAGCTTGGCCCCTTTGTCAGAGACAGTAATTGTCGGGAAATTTTGCCAGTGGAGTGGAATAAAGACCCTTGAAGGTATAAAAAGGCAAAGCTAAAGAAAAGAAACTGTTTTATATTGACTTTCATTCCCTAGATTGGAAAGAGAACATAGGTTTTGTGTGTGTGTGTGTGTGTGTGTGTGTGTGTGTGTGTGTGTGTGATCAGAGTCAGCCGTTTTATGCAAAGGACAGCTTGGGAGAGAGATATGAGACTGATAGATGAACAAATTGGGGCTGACAGGGATGGGCTATAGGCCGTGGCAGTGGGCAGCCTCCCTATCCTCTCCTGCTCATTCTCACTGGCACAACATGCTGAGTTTGGAGGGTCCCTTGAGAGTTTTACCTGCCTGCCTCCCAAGCTGCTCCCAGCTCACGTGTCTTCAAGCACAGGTGGGTGATGGGAATATCTACATTGGGGCAGTGTTACACTCACCAGTGCCTAGCTTCTCTTCCATGGTGGCCCTTGAGGAACGAAGGGCAGGAGTGAAAGGAGATAGCCTTAAAGCTTTGGGTTCCTCTTAGTTTTCCCAGAACAAGAGAATGTGAGAGATCTTAGGAATCCTACTACATCCCCTTCATTTTGTCTAGAGAGAAACTGAGGCTCAGACGAGAAAAGTGGGGCATGATGTAGTGAAATGAGCATTAAAGTCAGAGGACCTGGCTTCAGTTCCCAGGTGTGACCTGGGCTTACTTAGAGGGTCCTATATTGAGAATTGTAAAGCACCTGAAAGTCCATGCCCTCCAATCCCCTCCCCATTGTACAGATCGGGAAACTGAGGAAAAGTGAAATGAAGTGCTTGTGTAAGCTTCAGAAATACGCTCTGACCAGCCCAAGGTCACCCAGTGGGCCACAGAGCCGGCTCCATCATTTCCCTGATTCATGCAGCAATGGGCTTTGGCCCGCAAAGGCATGTGTCTGTCAAGCATGTAATAGAGCTCCCTATCTCTGGGGCCCTAGGAAGAAGCCTGAGCCTATGATGGAAATGGTGGGGAGGAAAAGGAGTAAGCAGGGTTTTGCTGGTTTGTTTATCTTGTTCTTTGAGCCCTCAGGTAGATAGGCTGAGAATTCCTCCCTCATCCTGCCTCGTCTTCCGTTCCGGCTTTATTAATTAAACAGGGTTTTTTTTGTTTTTGTTTTTGTTTTTTTAGCAGCTGCTTCCCCAGAATTCAGCAAATGTTTAATTCAATGATTGCAAGCCTTTTTCATCTCCTCTCTACATATCTGCCCCCATCCTCCCCAAGTGGTTCCCTGGGAAATTCCTCCTGACATCTATCCTTACCACTCTCTCTCTGTTCCTTTCCCTGGACATTCCTCCAGGAGTTGAGCCCACCAGAGGTGATTTGTTATTCAATTGGAGAATCCATAAAGGGGGAAGTGTGGCTGGCAGGGAGCTCAGTTGGCCCCTGTTGGGCCATGATTTGTCAAAAATTCATGGCATGAGTATTTAATGATCACCCTTGTTGCTCATTTAGTACATCTCCAATGAAGGGATCGATTGCTCTGTGATGCTGACATGGACTGGCCTGCCTTGGCCTGAGTTCGGGGCTCTCTGCCTCCTCAGAGCTGATTAACAGCAAAGAATGGGGCAGGGGGAGCAAGAGACAGGTGGGCAGCATGGGGAATGCTGCAGTGGGGAAACCAGGTACTTATGACCTGTGTGACTCTTGGAGAATCAACAAACCTCTGCCTCATTTGACTCATCTCTAAAATGGGGACAAGAATAGCAACTATCTTAAAGGGGTTATTATAAGACTCAAATGAGGCAACGATGTACGGCACTTTATCCACATTCACTGTTATTATTTACAGTATCTATAATAGATGGTGTGGGTGTCCATTAGGCTGACAGGCTGAGACACAATGAAAAACGTTCCCAAGATGAATAGCTTTTGATTTGCTGGGGGCTTCTCAAGAAAAAACAGAAGGATGCTTGGGAGGCAACACGGAGCAAAGGAATCAAGGTCAGATGTTGGCTTTGCCATTTCCTTGGCCTCTCTGGGCTTCTGTTTCCTTATTTGTCAAAGACAATTTTATAGACTAGATGATCTCTGTGGTCTCTGCCAGTTCTAAAGCTATGTTTTTCCTAATTGTATAATTTAAGTGGCACTTATTAAGTGCCTATTTTATGCATATAATAGTTTCTGACCTTAGGAAGCTTGTGTTCTGGTTGATCCTTTAGACCAGGGGCCCATACAACTAGGTCAGGATCTCTTAGAAGAACTGAGAGCTGTAGTTTGCCCCCACCACACCCCATTCTCCTTGATTTCCTGAGATTCTCAAGGATCCAAAGGACCAATGGGGAATCCTGGATTTAGAACTACAGGTCATGTTGAGGTAAGCTTCTCCTAATTCTTTCAATAGAAGAGGAAATTGAGACTTAGAAGTGATCTGATGCAAACCCTCTCTTGTCTCTCTGAGAAATGACTGTCAGCTCCTTATTTAATGTCCCAGGAGATCCCATCCCTTATTGTGACTAAGTAGCCCCTGCATAGACTAAAAATCATCAATTATAGGGTTTACAGTTGACAGTGACTAATTATCACTTCGTACAATCTTCTTCATTAAAAAATTTTCTTTTGGAGGCAATTGGCGTTAAGCTTGCCCAGAGTCGCACAATTAGTAAGGGTTAATTAAGTGCCTAAAGTCAGATTTGAACTCAGGTTCTCTTGTCTAAGTGCTAGTGTTTGATCCAGTGTACCCTAAATCTGTTTCATTTTTGAGCCTCAGATATATAAAATAAATTCTAGAATAAAACTCAAAAGGAAAAATTGAGTGATAGGGACTGGAACCGAGCGTTCATGAGTATAGTGAATTCCTAGATGAGGAAAATCCCTTCACTAATGCACGCAATGCCTAATGTAAATCTTTTTTTAACTGTTATAGTTGGAGAAAGTTGTTCTGGATACTGAGAGATTGAGATACTTGCCTAGGTTCATATATCCAATATGGGATTGAGCTCAGATTTTTCTGTTTTCTCATCCAGTTCTCTAAACATTATAATATAATACAATAATAAATAATTCAATTTCCCAACATTCCAAGGAGATAAATAATAGAATTGGGGTTTGAACCCATGAACTTGGGTGTTTATTCAATTAGCCCACGCCAACACCAGCACCGGCACTCACAGAGCTCTCAAATGAGCTCTTAGCAGAAGGCTCCTTGTTTTGGTGACATTTTTCTTCTGTGCGTCCCCGGCTTCTGGTATTTTCTTATTGCCACTGCAGGAAGGCAGTACTAGCAGACACCAAGTGATTTATGCTTGGGTTCCTATCTTGCCTCTTTGCCCAGATGAGATAAATGGGAGATGGAGCATCTTACCAAGTGCAGCATCTGAACCTTGAAAACAGCTGATGTAGATGTCTTCCCAGCATGCTTAGGGATCATCAAAGAAGCCAAAAGGATGTATGTGGGATAGGACCTGAAGCTGATTTGGTTGAAAAGCATGATAATGGGTTCTTTTTTTTTTAAAGGTCAAATGAGACCTCCTCTGAGTTTTGGCTAGATGATTCCTACCTTCTGGGAACAAATAACCCAATTAAACTTTTGCAAGCTAGAATAGTGGCTACAGGGCTGGCCTTGATGTCAAGACGACCTGAGTTCTCCCATCTCTGATAATACTGGCAGAGTAACACTGGGTAAATCTCTTAACTTCTCAACACCCCAAATAATTCCTTAAGTCTAAGAGATATGAGGAGATTTTAACTTCTTGCCCTTGCAATAGATCTGGAAAGATCTATTTTTTTTTTCTTTAAAATGTGGTTTTTTTTTTTTGTGATGAAACACTACTGTGCTGTAAGAAATGATGAACTGGTTGATTTTAGAAAAAAAATGGAAAGATTTGCATAAAATAATGAAGAGGGAAATGAGCAGAACCAAGAGAATGTTGTATACAGTAATAGCAACATCTTTCAGAGAATAACCGTGAAGAACAAAGCCATTCTGAGTATTACAAATATTCAAATCATCTATAAAGAACCTATGAAAGAAGATGCTTTCCATTGCCAGAGAGAGAGAGATGATAAATAAAAGTATGGTTACACACACACATACACATGACAGTTTGGAAAATATAACCAAAAATTAAATATGAAAAAATGTATTTTTAAAGTCTTATTAATGTTCTTTGTTTTTTCCAGCCATCATATTTAATGTACTGCATACTTTCCTCCCTCTATGAGCTTTCCCATGTAATAAAAACAGTCAACATTTCTAAATAGAGCTCTTGGTTAATAGTCCATATTTCCTAAAGTACTTTTAAGTCTTTTAAAAATTAAATTAATTTTTTAATAAATAAAAATCTATTTTTCTTCTCTTCTACCTCCCCTTTCTTCTGAGAAGAAAATAAGAAAAAAAAACTCTTTATAATAAAGTTGTGTAGTTAAGCAGAATAAAGTCCCTCATTGACCAGGAGCAAGAGATGCTTCATCATGAGTCTTTACTAATTGTCATTGTGATAAATCTTTCAAAATCCTTCAAAGATGATTATCTTCATATACACTGTTGTTGTAAAAATGGTCCCCCTGGTTCTGCTTACTTCGCTTCGCACCAGTTTACACAAATCTTCCTAGATTTCTCTGACACTATTCCTTTCATCATTTCTTATAGCACAATAGGCTTCCATCACATTTATATACCAAAACTTGTTCAGCCATTTCCCAATTGAAGGAGAATCTCCTTCCCTTTAAATCTTAAAGCATTTTCTTGCAATGATCCTATGAGTCAAGCAGTATAAGTATTTTACAGATCAGTAAACTGAGGCTGAAAGATATTAAGTGACTTGTTAGGGTCACATAGCTAGTACGTGTCCTCTGGAAAGAGATAAAAATAAGTAACATCTCTTTAGAGTAACCAGGTGGAATGATGGATAAAGTGCTGCATCTGGAGTCAGCAAGATGTGAGTTCAAATCCTGTCTAAGCTACTTGTTATCACTCAAGTCACTTAACATCCCTCAGTCTCAGTTTCCTCATCTGCAAAATAGGCACAATTAAAAAAACAGCATCAGGGTTTTTATGAGGATCAAATGAGATAATGTATGTGAAATGCTTCATAAACCTTAAAGAACGATATAGATGTTAGCAATTTGTGCTGTCATCTCATCATTCTGGACCTTAATTTGTAAATGGCTTTATCTGTAATGTTGCTTTAATATTTACAAAGCACTCTGCCCCATTTTCCCAAATGAATGTCATAATAACAGTGTTAGGTTAGGTGTTATTGTTCCCATTTCACAGATGAAGAAACAGGCTCAGAGAAATGATTTGCCTCGTGGCTGTACAACTAGGAAGGGAAAAATCTGATTCTCCTGATTCTCAGGCTCAAAAATAAGACCAGAGAGTGGGAGTGAATTGCCCACTGTATGTTAATAGTAGAGCAGATAACTCTTCTGAAAAGGGAACCAACTTGGGCTTGTAATTGTGTTGTATACCCATTCTCCTGACTTCTCCTTTAGGATTCTTTCCTTCCTTCTCTGCCTTTTTCCTCTCTGAATGTAAGCTAACTGCAGGGAGTGGCTACTGTTTTGAAGGGATCTTGAGCAAATGACTCTGGATGCTTGATGTTCAGTTAAATGGATCACAGGGAACATGAGTCCATTTAAAGATGAAGAAACTGAGGTCTAGATGGGTAAACTGATCTAGTCAGCAAATTACATTGTTGGGATTTGAACCCAGTCCCTCTGAGTGAATCCCAGCTGATATGTCTTTCTGTACACCGAACAGTCTAGAGGTAGAGGAAGGTTCCTTGCGGAGGGGCTGTGGGATTCCAGTGTATTTGCCTGTCTAGGAGGGGCCCCGAAGAGAGCTTGTTTAGGGTAGTTATTTTGGTCCTGGCATGATTGGGAGCTCTGAAGGCAAGAAATTGAGTGATGATTAAGGCTATAATAAGTTGACAACATCAAATATCATTACCCATCGAACATGCAAATGATCATGTCTTTACACAGGATTTGCCATGCAAATACCAATTAACGAGAAATGACTTGCCTTCAGAAAGGGAGCCTTGTTCTCCTCACATCCCCTGCCCCTCTGCCCCTCCCTAGTCCCACCTTCCCCTCCTACAGACAGATGGGAAATCCGGCTCAGACTTCCTGAGTCTGGGGTCCCTAGTCAAGCTTCAGAGGGCAAGGAGAGCTGTGATGAGGAATGGGGGCTTAGAAGAGGTTCCCCTCTCCCGCCAGGCAGCATCATATTGTGCAAAGAGAAATGGATTTAGAGTCAGGAGATTCAGCCAGGACTCAAATACCATCTCAGGGACTTAGTAGCCATGAGTCCTGCTTGAGTCATTTATTCTCTCTCTGTCTCATCTATGAAAGAAGGTGATTGAATATCATGTCATCATCCTCCCAGGCAGAGAGACCCACAACTCTGCCGTCATCTTCTATTAAGAATAATAATTAGCAGTCTAAGGTTTGCAAAGTACTTTACAACTATGATCTTTCTTGTTCCACTCAACAACCCTAGAAAGTGAGTGCTAGTATGATCCCCATTTTAAATATAGGGAAACTGAGGTAGAGGGTGGAGAATGATTTTTTCAGGTCCCACAGCCCTCATCCACAGCTTCCTCATTCTTCCTCACTCCACATATCCCATTTTTACCTTTTCATCTCTCAAATGCTCCTTCTCTCTACTCACACAGCCCTCTCTCTAGTTCTCCACATCCCCCTTTAATCCATGCTTCATGCAGTGGCCACACTGACATTTCTGAACCAGCAGAGATCTGACCATGGGACTCGCTGGCTCAGAAGGCTTTCCTTCTTCCCCATCTCTTCTAGGTAAAATATAACTCTTTCCATTTGGCCCTAGAAGCCCCACACCATCTAGCTCCCAAAACAAAAGTAAAAAGCACCATTTTATTCTTATTGCTGCCATTTGTTTGGGTATCACATTCATTTATGAATGTCATCTTTCCCACTGCCCTATTTCTACCTCTTGAGATTCTCAGCTAGTTTTAAGACTCAGCTAAAGTGCTTCCTTCTGCAAGAGGCTTTTCCCTATTTTCCAGATATCAGGCAGCTAGGTGATACAGGGGCCTGCCAGAGCCCTAGACCAAAAATCAGGAAGACCTGAGTTCAAATTCTCTCTCTCAAATACCTAGTAATGAGATTATGACTTTTTTCTTTTTCCTTAAACACTCTTAGTGAAGTATAGCTGAATGTTGGCATTTATTTATTTGATAGAAGGTCCCTGAGTTAGATGTTAGTTAGATGAGTTAGTTCTCTGTGACATAGATGTGGTTTGATCTTTGGGAGTTCTGAGAGGCTGCTATAATGAATGAATGAATGAAGGAATGAATGAATGAATGAATGAATTGTATGGGCCTTTTTAAGCCCTTCCTATACGATGCAAAACTCTGGCTCACATTCTAATAAATGTGCTTCTCATGGTCTCTGCATCCCATCACTTTCATTATCCTCAAATAATACCCTCCCTAGGAACTTTACCCTGCTGCCAACCTATAAAAGGATCCAAATAATACTCACGCTCATGGATTTACATCCTGCCAGCCTATAAAAGGATCCACCTAGTACTCTGAGGCTCATGGATTTACCCCTTGCCAGCCTATAAAAGGATCTACCCTAGTACTTTTAGACTTATGGATTTACCCCTTGCCAGAATATAAAAGGGTCTACCCTAGTACTCTTAGACTTATGGATTTACCCCTTGCCAGAATATAAAAGGGTCCACCCTAGTACTCTTAGACTTATGGATTTACCCCTTGCCAGCCTATAAAAGGGTCCACCTAGTACTCTTAGGCTCATGGATTTAGAGCTCATGGAGGAGACCACTGGATCCAATCCTTTCATTTTACAGATGATGAAACTGAGGCACACAGAGGGGATTTGCTCAGGGACTAAGTCTCTGAAGTGAGGCTTCTAGCTGGAGCTTTCTGGTTCCTAGCCAGTCAATTTGGATGCTGTGCCAATGAAGCCACTAAGATAACTCCCAAATACTCTCTCCTCCTCAGGGGATGAAGATTCTCTTCCCTCTCCATCAGGGGTCCCTGGTAGGAGCTACCCAGAAGTGTGGCCAGGAGGTGATTCTTCCTATGTAAATGAAGATGTTTGTGAATGTACATTTTTAATGGGTAAGTGAACAAACCGGGAGAGTGACTGGGAAGAAAGTGCATAATAGATGAAAAGCTTTGGACCTCGGCATCGGGGGTGGGAAGAACAGAGAACAGTGAGAAAGAAAACAGGATGAGTCAGAGAGAGGAGGAGGAGGAGGAGGCAGGAGGGAAGCCGGAGGTGAGAAGAGGTCAGGGAGAATTGATGAGAGATGGAGACTGGGAGCAGAGCACTGTTATCGCTCGGGGCACCAGAAGGGCAACCCAACCACTGTGAACCTGAAGAGAAGACTGGAGAAATAGAGTGAATGGCCTGGCTCCCTCAGTGCAGAGGAAGTTAGGTATTCAGGCGGGCATGGAAGTGTGGTCAGTACCTAGAAACAAAACACCAGGGTATTAAGCTACGGCCTTAGGCAGCTAACCTCCCCATTTGTGCCTCAGTTTCCTCATCTGGACAAGGAGAAGTTTGGACTAGATGACCTAAAGTCCTTTCCAGTTTTAATCTTCTGGGCTCCAAGAAGCAAAATGGATGAATAAAGATTGGGGGTTCTGGGGTTTTGGGGGGGAGGGGAGAGAAGGGAAGGAAGAAGTGGAGGAGGGAAGGAAACTCCTAATCTAGACAAATTTGAACTCTGGGCTTGCCAATGTATCTCTCACATATGTATATACATATTTATGTATGAAGGTACATATATAACATACAAATTAGTGTACCTGGGGCTGGTTTTGGGTTCAAATCTCAACTTTGATATAAACTGACAGCGTGACCCTGGGCAAATCACTTAAATTCTCAATGCTAGAGACACTTTGGCCCTCCATTGCTAGAGTGAATCTTCTCATTATAGTTACCTCTATCTATATAGCTATAATTCTGATACTTAAGCATAGTCTGTACCTTGAAAGGCATTTTCTTGTTCTCTGCTTAGGACTAGTAAGCAGTGCTCTAGACAACAACCCTACTGAGGTTGTGGCACCTACCCCGAAGCGGGCTGAAGCAGCGCCAGAAGCAAAAGCAGGGCAGCCCTCTTTGGAGAGCCTTAGTGCCTCAGGGTCGTCAGCAGCTACTCTTTTTTTCACCTGGTGTGTAAAGGAGGACACTGTACCAAGCCAGGAGGTGACAGTTTGGTTGGAGTCAAGGGGTATAGGATTATAGAATGGCAAATTAGAGAGGCAAAGGGCCTCAGAGGCTATTCCTTTCATTACAGGAGAGGCTTGGGAGGTGGTTTCTTACTCAAGATCACATGGCTAGTAATATCAGAGATAAGATTTGAACTCAGGTCTTTCCCAATTCTGGAAGCGGTGTCTTACTCAGGATCACATGGCTAGGAAGTATCAGAGGTAACATTTGAATCCAGGTTTTTCCAAATTTTGGAGGTTGAGTCTTAGGATTATATGGCTAGGAAGTATCAGAAGTATGATTTGAATTCAGGTCTTTCTCCAATTCTGGAGACTGTGACTTACTCAGGACCCCGTAACTAGCAAACATAGAGGTGAAATTTGAATTCAGGTCTTTCCTAATTCTGGCGGTTTTATCTTACTCAGGACCACATGGCTAGGAAACCTCAGAGGTAACATTTGAATCCGGCCTTTCCCGATTCTGGCAGCGGTGAGAGCCCTTGGGGAGCCACAGGGAGCCGGGGCAGCAGGCCGGGGCGTGGTCGGGGAGACTGGCCGGAGGCCGGCCGCCGCCCAGTGTGACCCAATAATGGGGGCAGGCATAAAGGCGGGCGGCGGGGCAGGCCGGGAGACTAGAGGCCCGGCAACTGAAGTCCGCACACCTCCGGTCGCTTGCTCCCACAGACACGGCCCCCTTCATCAAGACGTGTTCCCGGGGCTGCAGCACCTCTCCAGGCCCGTGCTGGCGATGGAAGCCCTCATCATCCTGGGCCCCATCTTCCTCTCCGTGTTCTGCCGCCATGCCCAGAACGAGCCCGCCCGGGCCGCCCCGGCCCCTGGAGAGAGCTGCCCCGCACCGAGCGCCTGCGGCCCGCGGCCGGGCTCCTGGGCCTGTGCTCCAGCTCGCAGCCAGGGCGGCGGAGACCAAGCCTCCCGGCTCCCCAAGTCCCAGTAAAGACGCCTGAGTTGTGAGGGGGCGCCGGGGGCCAACCGGGCAGCTTCCCGCCAGATTCCATTGTAAATGCAGCCATCTCAAAGAGATGCTTTTGATCGTCTAAATCCAGGTTGTATTAATTCACTAAATCCTTAAACTCCGCGGGATCTTCCTCTGATGTCTAATGAAAGTCCCTGCCCCAGCTCGGGGGGCGGCCGGCCACTGACTTCACAGAGCCTCGCGGGCTCCCGTGGGAACTGCGGGGGACCTGGGAGGGGGAGGGGGCTGGGGGAAGGGGAACTTGGGAAGCCTCGCGGGCTCCCGTGGGAACTGCTGGGGGGGGGGAAGGGAAACTTGGGAAGCCTCGCGGACTCCGTGGGAACTGCTGGGGGGACCTGGGAGGGGAAGGGGAGCTTGAGGGGGGCAGGAAAGAAAACCTGTGGGGGAGCACTGACTTCACAGAGCCTCCTGTGGGAGCTTCTTGGGAGGGGAGGGGGGGCTAAGAGGGAAGAAGGGGAACTTGGGAGAAGACTCCAAGTGACTAAGAACTGGGGGGGGGGGGCAGGGCTTAATGGTTCATTCCCCCTGCCAGTCTTCTCCGAGTCACGCTGAGCATCAGAGGCAGCCCAGATGGACTCACAGACCGGGGGAGGGAAGGAAAGCGCCTCAGACTCCCCTGGCTATCCCGAGGGCAGGGGGCGCTGGGTAGAGGAAGAGGCATGGAGGCTGGCACGGGCAGTACTGCCCGAAGTGTGGTCTGCCCCTTCTGAACAGCCCCCGGCACTCAGGAACACACGTTCTCCCCCCATCACCTGCTGCCCACACCACAGAGCAGAGTTGGTGTTTCTAACCATGGCACGGGCGCCTGGCCTAACTAAGCCATTACGGAGCAAAAGCTTAATTTCATGCCCTGTTTCTTCCTTCCCTAGGCTGCCTTTTCTGCTCTATTTGTCCAGAATGAACAGAGATGAAGGGAAATGAATGACAGCCTCTGCCAATCTCCCCCCTTTTCTTCTTATATCTCCTCTCTCGTCCCTTCTCTGACTGTCTCCATCTCTTCTTATATCTCCTCTCTCGTCCCTTCTCTGACTGTCTCCATCTCTCTCTTCTCCTCTCTGTCCCTCTTTTTCTCATTTGATCTTTTCCCCGTCTTCTTCTCTCCTTCTCTCTTTTCTCCCTTTTTCTTTTTTTCTCTCTCAATCTGTCTCCTTTCTCCTCTCTCTGTCCCTCTTTCTCATTTACTCTCTTCTTTTCCTCTCTCTCTCTCTCTTTCTCTCTCTCCTTCTCTCTCTCTCTCCTTCTCTCTCTCTCTCATGTCTTTGTCTCTGTCTGTCTGCCTGTCTCTCTCTCCTTACTGAACACTTGGCATTGAGAGAATAGGACTTCCCTTCTCCTCCTCTTCCTCTCCCTCCTTCTCTTCCTCCTCTTCCTGCTTTTTTCTTTCTTTTACTCTCATCTCTTTCTCCTCCTTCATTCTCTTTCTCCTCTTTCATTCTCTCTCTTCCCCTCCCCTATCTCTTTTCTATCTCCCAATGTGTCTATCTCTGTGTCTGTCTCCCCCTTCTGCCCCAGACTTTTTTTTTTTGTCTCTTTTTCTCCTTTCTCAATCTCTGTCTCTCCTCCTTACTGAACACTTAGGAAGTGGAGTAGACAGGACTTCCCCTTCCCTCTCCCTCTCTCTCTCTCTCTCTCTCTCTCTCTCTCTCTCTCTCTCTCTCTCTCTCTCTCTCTCTCTCTCTCTCTCTCTCTCTCTGTCAACTCTGTCTGTCTGTCTGTCTCTCTCTCTCTCTCTCTGTCTCTCTCTCTCTCTGTCTCTCTCTCTCTCTGTCTCGACTCTGTCTGTCTGTCTGTCTCTCTCTCTCTCTCTCTCCCTCTCCCTCTCTCTCCCCTCTTTCTGTCTTTTCTTTTTTCTCTCTCCTTTTCTCTTTCTCCTTCTTTCATTCTCTCCACCTCCCCCATCTTTCTATCTCCCAATGTCTCTGTCTCTGTATATGTCTCCCCCCTTGCCCCTTTTTCTTTTCTCCTTTTTTGTCTCTTCCTCCTTTCTCTCTCAATCTGTGTCTCCTCCTTACTGAACATTTGGGGGGTGGAGTAGACAGGATTCCCTTTCCCCCTTTCTCTGTTTCTACGTTTCATCTATCTCAGGATTCCCTCTCCCTTTCTCTCGGTTTCTACATTCCTGTCTATCTGTATCTGTCTCTCTCTCTCCCTCCCTCTTTCTTTTCTTCCCCCTTTCTTTCTCTTCCCCTCTCCTCTGTGTCTCTTTCACTGTCTCTTCTCCTCTCCCACCATCCCCCTTGGTTTCCTTTCCTTATGTTTTCCCTCCCTTTTCCCCTCTCATTTTCTGATTCATAACTGTTTTCCCTCTTTTTTCACCACATATTTTCATCTACCAATCTCCCCCCACCTTTTGACATCTTTCTCTCCCCATTCCTTTCTCCTTCCCTTTTATTCTTTGACAACATCTTTGGGTGACATTTTCTTTTAACTGTCTCTATTTTTCTGTGCCTTCCTATTTCCCCTTCTGCCTCTCACTCTGTGACTAGCTTGGCTTTCCTTGGTGATTCCTCTCCCTCTTACACTATATATAGCTCCCTGTCTCCTTCCCTTATTCTTTTCCAATTCTGCCCATCATCCCCTCAAAGTATCTCTTCTCTTTTTCACGCTTTATCAAAATGATGGGATACTGGGAAAAACTTTCTCCTCTCTGTTCTGGTATGCAGATGCCTGGTCCCAACTTTCTCCCTGCCCTGGGCCTCTTCTCTTCTCAGCCCTTTGTTTTGCTATTCTTCCAGGTTGACAATGGGATTAGCAGGAAATATAGATGGGGATTAGGCTTCTCTGATGTGTCTGGGAGAGATCTGGTCAAAAAGATAAACAGCAGCCTCAGTAATTCTGAGGATCTTTCCCTGCCTCTTGGGGTCAAAGGTGGGCAGCCAGGAGGAGAATGGAGCTCATGAAGACACCTAGGTGAACTCGAGTTTTTCACAAGAAGCCATAGGGGTTGAATCCTGAGTCCCCAAATCTAACAGTACCTCCTCTGCTCCAAGAAGATGGCTGGTCACCACAGCAGGATTTTATTATTTTCACTTTGGTGAGATAATAATTACATTTCTCTGCAGCCACTCAAACTTTCCCATCAATCTTGCCTGTATAACTTGTTCTAACTTTGAGGTGAATCAAGTAATAGGTTACAAATTTACAGCTGTTCAGCCTACCCCTGAGGAAACTGAGAACTCAGAAAAAGTTAAGTGCCTTTCTTTCAAGCTTCAGAGGCAGGATTTGAACCCAGGACCTCTGACTCCAGAGATTATTCCATTATCCATCACCTGAGTATTGTCCTAAGTCTTCATAGAAAATCCAAGGGTTTGGGCAATCTCACATAGCAATCCTGAGGGGCGGGCAGGTAGCACACAGCAATTAGCCAAGTCTGGGAACCTGGGGTTTTTATGCACATTCTTACAGTGTCCCTACCAGGCTTCCGAAGACCCTACAGGGCAATAGAAATCAGGAAATGGTGAAACTGTTCTCCAAGCCATTGGCTACGACACCCCGAGGAGGAGCAGGAAGACCAACCAGCCTTGCTTCAAAAGTAATAATTGGGCTATAACTGGGGCTGAGGGACTGGGACTTGGGGGATACTTCAGAAGAAACAACTTAACTCCTAATTAACAAGAACAGCTAACATAGGAAGCTACCAGATGGGTTTCTTCACCCAAGTCCCAAGAAGGGTCCTTCCTGGCCATGTTTTGCCGACTTCCCCATTCCTCCTTCCCCAAAGATACTTGGCTCTCCACCCAAAAGGGTGACACCCTAGGGGGTCTAGTCTCCTCCCTGCAGGCTCATGTCCCCTTCATGTCCATGTTCAAGCTGTTTAACCTAGACTTAAAAAAATTGCTAGCTTTGACTCTTGTCTGCCCCCTTGTTTTTCCATGGAGGAAGAGATGAACTGAGGTTGATGGTTATTTGTCAATAAGCATCTATTAAACACCTCTTGTGTCAGGCACTATGCTAAATGAGAATACAAAAAAGGGGCAAAAGAGACTGCAAAAGATTTTCTTTTTTGAAGGGCAGCTAGGTGGGTGCAGTGGACAGACCACCAGCCCTGGAGTCAGGAGAGCTCATATATGAGACTAAGCTGTGTGATCCCAGGCACTTAAATCACACTTGCCTTTCGGAAAAAAGCATTAGGAGGAAAAGATTAATGAAGGAGACAACATGCAAACTACTATGTACAGACAAGTTATCTGCAGGATAAATAGGGAATAATTGACAGGTGAGGCACCAGAATTAGGAAAAGACTCCTCTACAGAAGGTGGAATTTTTAGCTAGGACTTGAGGGAAGCCAGGGACACCAAGAAATAGATGAGGAGGAAGAGATTCCCATGGGGGACAGCCAAGGATTTAAATGCCCAGGGAAAGGAGATGGGGGAGTCTTGTAAGAGAACAGCCCATGAGACCATGTCACTGAGGAGCAATGTAAGGCATAAGATGACTTGAAAAAGGGGACGGAGCAGGTAAGATGTGCTTTGTGAGCTATGTGGTGGTGAGTGGGTGAGATCAGGGCCTGGGAGGGTGGAGGGGGGGGGTCTAAGGAATGGAGAATGCCTCGGGTTCATCTTCCTAGGTGTTCACACATTGTGTCAAAAATAATATAGGTCTGAATGAGATCATATAATTCCCAGATGCCAGGAGAGAATCCAAATCAGTGAAACTCAAGGGTTGAGACCCGGGCAGCCATTTAGTCTAACCCAGAACGGAAAAAAAGAATCCCATCCATAGGCAGAGGACTTCTGATAAGGGAGTACCTGATAACTCCAGAGGCAGCCCCCATCCTTCTGGATAAGTGTAACTGCTGGCTTCTGGTTCCAAGTTCTGTGAAATCCCTAGAATTCTAAACTCTCTGGAATGTTGAAATCTCCCAAAGTTCTCATTTGTCTTGAATTCTAAATATCCTAGTTTCAAATTCTCTGGAATGTCCAAATTGGATAGGGCTGTAGAATACAGGAAAACAGAATAGGCTGAGCCTTTGGAACATTATACCCTTTGGACTATTTCAGCTGAGAGGAATTTTAAAATGAAGAATGTCAGAGGAGGGCCCTTAGAACCCAGGATGTCAGAGCTGGGAGGGTCTTTAGAACCCAGGGTGTCAGAGCTGGGAGGGCCCTTAGAACCCAGGAGGTCAGAGCTGGGAGGGCCTTTAGAACCCAGGAGGTCAGAGCTGGGAGGGCCCTTAGAACCCAGGAGGTCAGAGCTGGGAGGGCCCTTAGAACCCGGGAGGTCAGAGCAGGGAGGGCCCTTAGAACCCAGGAGGTCAGAGCTGGGAGGGCCCTTAGAACCCTGGAGGTCAGAGCTGGGAGGGCCCTTAGAACCCGGGAGGTCAGAGCTGGGAGGGCCCTTAGAACCCGGGAGGTCAGAGCTGGGAGGGCCCTTAGAACCCGGGAGGTCAGAGCCGGGAGGGCCCTTAGAGTCTAGGAGGTCAGAGCTGGGAGGAACCTTAGAACTAAGATGTCAGAGCTGGGAGGGTCCTTAGAACCCAGGATGTCAAGAGCTGGGAGGGCCCTTAGAACCCGGGAGGTCAGAGCCGGGAGGGCCCTTAGAACCCGGGAGGTCAGAGCCGGGAGGGCCCTTAGAACCCGGGAGGTCAGAGCTGGGAGGGCCCTTAGAACCCGGGAGGTCAGAGCTGGGAGGGCCCTTAGAACCCGGGAGGTCAGAGCCGGGAGGGCCCTTAGAACCCGGGAGGTCAGAGCTGGGAGGGCCCTTAGAGTCTAGGAGGTCAGAGCTGGGAGGAACCTTAGAACTAAGATGTCAGAGCTGGGAGGGTCCTTAGAACCCAGGATGTCAAGAGCTGGGAGGGCCCTTAGAACTCAGGAGGTCAGAGAAGGTGGGATTTTTAATTCAGAGACTACCAGCAGGTACCTTAGAACAAACGTCTGCAAGGGACCTCAGTATCCTTAGTATTTCATAATTTTTCTGGAATCCTAAATGTTCCCTCATTTCAAACTTTTGGGCATTTGAGGCACTAGCCAGTTAGCCTAAAGCTCTTTTCCCCCTCCCTCTCTCCCTTCCCCCTTCTTTGTCTCTGTACTCACACACACACACCCCACAAGGACTACATCCCCCGGTGGCAGGGCACAACACCCTTTCCAGTGTGTGCCTCTGACAGAAGGGGTAGTAATTACACTTTGACATTAATATTTAAACCACAAACAGAGTTAGCAGCGCTAATACCATCCCCAAAGGCTACAGACTCATTTAAGTTTTATCCTTATGAGACCTAATTATTGTCAGCAATGAATCCTAAAAGGCAGCGGAGATTAAGAAGAGAGGACTTGATCACTGGGCCTGGAGGGGGGCTGATGGAGCTCCAAGCAGGGAAGGCCTGGATAGAGGGGGGTGAGTGGGGGTCCTTTTGGCCCCCACCAAAAAAGATGTCACTCTGTCCACCCAGGGGCTTGTGGGATTGGCAGTTAACAGCTCTGTTCTGGCACTCTCCCTCCCAAGGGGGCTCATAGGCTTCAGAGGGAGCTTGGCCAGCTGTGTTCCAGGGGGACGGACCCCAAGAGATTCCGCTGGGTCTCCTGTTTTCCTGTCTGAAAGTCAAGTACCCCTTTCTTCCCTTCCTCAATCTTCTACTGCTGCTTCTGCTTGAATCCAGAGATGTCATACATGTGACCCACAACACATCGACCTGCTGGCAACCAGATTAAAAAAATTTAATAAAATAAAAACATTTGAAAATAGATATTATATGGCTTTTAAAATCTATGTGCAGCTTGTGCAGCCTCTTGTTTCCATCGCTTTAATCTGTGGGAACCCCTAAAAACACCCCATTCCATTCTTTCTCTTAGGGAATTCTCCCCCTGCCCCCTTCTGCCTCCCCTCTCGGCTCTACTAGCTATTTGCATCCAGTGGGCACCAGCTGGGCCCTGGGGCTATGAATTCTTCCCAGTTTATCTCAAAGAAACCTACATCATAAATATACCTGGACTAATCCAAGGAGGAATGAATGGCTCCATAATTTAGCAATGGCCTCCCTAGCAAGACAGGTGCTGTGGGGACTGGTGGGTGAAAGGGGAAGGGCAGGACATTCTGACAAGAGTCTTAGAATGTTTGATCTGGACAGGACTTTAAAACACAGGGTGTCAGAGCTGGGAGGGCCCTTAGAACCCAGGATGTCAGAGTTGGGAGGGCCCTTAGAACCCAGGATGTCAGAGTTCGGAGGGCCCTTAGAACCCAGGAGGTCAGAGTTGGGAGGGCCCTTAGAACCCAGGAGGTCAGAGCTGGGAGGGCCCTTAGAACCCAGGAGGTCAGAGCTGGGAGGGCCCTTAGAACCCAGGATGTCAGCGCTGGGAGGGCCCTTAGAACCCAGGAGGTCAGAGCTGGGAGGGCCCTTAGAACCCAGGAGGTCAGAGCTGGGAGGGCCCTTAGAACCCAGGAGGTCAGAGCTGGGAGGGCCCTTAGAACCCAGGAGGTCAGAGCTGGGAGGGCCCTTAGAACCTGGGATGTCAGAGCTGGGAGGGCCCTTAGAACCTGGGATGTCAGAGCCGGGAGGGCCCTTAGAACCCAGGAGGTCAGAGCTGGGAGGGCCCTTAGAACCCAAATGTCAGAGCTGGGAGGGCCCTTAGAACCCAAATGTCAGAGCTGGGAGGGCCCTTAGAACACAAGAAAGAAGCAAGGGGGGGGGGTGTAAAGTACCATTCAAGGACTAGAATTCTCTGCCAAGGTCTCCTGGCCACACCTGACCAGGGGCTTTGGCAGCCAGTCTGGCACAGCCCTGCCCCAGCTGAGGGACAAGCACACTACATGGGAAGGTGGTCTCCCCCCGCTGAGCAATGGGGCCAGGCTCTGGGCCATAGATGTGTAGCCAAGGTTCCTCCCTGATCGTGACATTCTGGAGTGCCCTGGTAGGCAGGAGAAGGATAGCTGCCAGGGACTCCTTGCAGAAGGGAGGCTGCCGGAGCAGATGGGCCCAGCCCTCCCCTCACAGGGGCACAGGTGGCAGAGCTGCTCGGCCCTCATTAAGGCAGCTGGGGGCTATTTCTGGTGGCTAGGACAGGCCCGAAGATGCATAGGTAAGGACTTCTGTCCTGGCCACGTGCTGGGGTCCTAGTGCCCGCCCAACTTCTGCCCAAACTTGTCTGTCTGACTTTCCAGCCAGATGGAAGGAAAAGACCATTTCTGGCATCTATTTTATCTTTCCATCCCCATCTGACTCCCGGAGCAGGACTAATGGAGCCACAGACAAGGTGGATTTGGGACTCAAGACACTCAAGGAGTTCCAGAGTAGGTTAAAGACTGAGAAATGTCTATCCCCAGGATGGATAACTGTGACCTTGGAAAAGTGATATCTGGACTCAGTTGTACCATCCATAAAATTAAGCAACCAAATCACTAAGGTAAGTCTTGTCTAGCTCTGATATCCCATAATCCAAGATTCCTTTAAGCTAATATTTGATCATTTTAATGCCCTCCCTCCTGGGTTCTAAGGGCCCTCCCGGCTCTGACCTCCTGGGTTCTAAGGGCCCTCCCGGCTCTGACCTCCTGGGTTCTAAGAGCCCTCCCGGCTCTGACATCCTGTGTTCTAAGGGCCCTCCCGGCTCTGACCTCCTGGGTTCTAAGCGCCCTCCCGGCTCTGACCTCCTGGGTTCTAAGGGCCCTCCCAGCTCTGACCTCCTGGGTTCTAAGGGCCCTCCCGGCTCTGACCTCCTGGGTTCTAAGGGCCCTCCCGGCTCTGACCTCCTGGGTTCTAAGGGCCCTCCCGGCTCTGACCTCCTGGGTTCTAAGGGCCCTCCCGGCTCTGACCTCCTGGGTTCTAAGGGCCCTCCCGGCTCTGACCTCCTGGGTTCTAAGGGCCCTCCCGGCTCTGACCTCCTGGGTTCTAAGGTCCCTCCCGGCTCTGAGCTCCTGGGTTCTAAGGGCCCTCCCGGCTCTGAGCTCCTGGGTTCTAAGGTCCCTCCCGGCTCTGAGCTCCTGGGTTCTAAGGTCCCTCCCGGCTCTGAGCTCCTGGGTTCTAAGGTCCCTCCCGGCTCTGAGCTCCTGGGTTCTAAGGGCCCTCCCGGCTCTGAGCTCCTGGGTTCTAAGGGCCCTCCCGGCTCTGAGCTCCTGGGTTCTAAGGGCCCTCCCGGCTCTGAGCTCCTGGGTTCTAAGGGCCCTCCCGGCTCTGACCTCCTGGGTTCTAAGGGCCCTCCCGGCTCTGAGCTCCTGGGTTCTAAGGGCCCTCCCAGCTCGAGAGTTCTGAATCCCTCCATGGAGAATCCTGCCATCTCTGATGGGGATGGGGGAATGCTCCCCCACGGGTCTTGCCAGCTCTGGTACCGACCATTTGCTTCCTCTGCCTCCCGCCAGGTCTCGCCTCATCCGTAGCCTCTCCTGCTTCCAATTTCTCTCTCCTTTCAAGGATCCAATTAGTTTGCAGGGCTTTTGTTTAACATTCATGGGGAAGGGTTTAAATTGGAAGAGGAATTAATTGTGAGGATGAGGCGCTGGGCGACGCTGCGACGGTTACGCAGGTTGATTCCCATCCAGCAAACAGGACTGCTATTAAGCATTTATGTCATGCTTTATGTGTTCACAAAGCTTTTCACAGCCCTTCAAATGACAGTACTTTACTCTTGATGGACTGTGGAGCTGGGCTGGGAAGGGGGAGATCATGAGAGAATACCAGTCTCCTGGCCCTGGAGGGGAAACTGAGGCTTAAAAGCCCAAGGCCACACAATGAGAGGTGGGAAGAGGACTCTGAGGCTTCTCTCTGGGGTCCGCTTCCGAGGCTGCTCAGGCCTTCTAAGCCTACCAGACAGGGAACCTTGGTGCAGAGGAGGGTCACTCGAGATCAGAGTTCTGCATACTATTTTTTGTCAAGAGGGGTCATATTTCTCCCTCTCCTAAAGGTTTCAGGATCATTGGAAGGGAAAAGAGGCTGCTCACAGTGATGTCTTCAGGGGAGTGGGGGAAGGAGGGCAATATCCCTGCCTCTCCCTTCCCTCTGGGACCCCAGGCAAGGAGCAGAAAGGAGGGATAGCTGGTTGCAGAGATATAGCTTGAGTACTGACTGTTCTCATGATAGATCAAAGGGTCGCACAGACCTAGAACTGGAAGGAACCTTAGAAATCATCGCGTCCCATCTGCTTCCATTTTGCAGAGAAAGGAAACTGAGGCCCTCGGAGGTCCAGTGACTAGGATCATAAATCTTTTTTTTAAGTTAAAGATTTTCATTTTCCAAACACACAGAGATAATTTTCAACATTCACCTTTGCAACACCTTGTTCCAAATTTTTTGGAGGCCTGAATTACCTCACTGTTGAAAACAGCCACATCCTTCAGAAGTGGTAACTGTTTAATTTTGTTGCTGTGTATAATGATCTCCTGGTCCTGCTCATTTCACTCAGCATCAGTTCCTGTCAGTCTCTCCAGGCCTCTCTGAAATCATCCTGCTAATTGTTTCTCAGAACAATAACATCCCATAATATTCAAGTACCATAATTTATTCAGCCATTCTCCAACTGATGGGCATCCACTCAGCTCCAGGATCATAAATCTTGAGATGGAAAAGGCCACAGAAATCACTGATCCAACTCCCCTCATTTTGCAGGGGAGGAATGAGTCCTAAGGTAATTCTCCTCCCAAGGCCACACCGAGAGGAAGTAGCAGAAGTGGGATTTGAATCCAAGTCTTCTCATTCTAAATCCAGTCTTTTTTCCACTGTCCAACAAGGTCTTGACCCTTGACACTGCCCTAGCCCCTACTCTGTCTTTATCTGTGAATCACATATGGACCCTTCTTTGTTCTATGGCACAGGGTGAGCGGGGACAGGAGGCTAAATTAGGCAATCCTGAGATTGGAAACCCTTTAGACTCACAGAATCACAGCTCTGAGCTGAAAGGACTCTAAATGAGAAGACTGAGGACCAGAGCAGCAGTGAGTATCTGGGAGGAAGCAGTAGAAGTAGATTTGAATTCAAGCTCCTGACTACACATGCAGTATTCATTCCACTGTACCTGCTGACCATACTTTCTGTCCCTCACTGGGAAAATCCCCGCCCATTCCTCTTGGCTGAACTGCCTGGTTGTCATGGGGATCTGACCCAGGTGTCGCCACATGAAATGAGGAGGGCTGATGAGAACCTGTGTGACCTGAGTGTCAGATATGGGAGGGATGACCCTTCACAGGGTCATCTCCCTGGGACCCGGGAATATGTTTTTTTAAATAGGTTTTTATTTACAAGACATATGCATGGGTAATTTTTTTCAGCATTGACCCTGCATAACCTTGTGTTCCAAATTTTCCCCTCCTTCCCCCCCTCCCACCTCCCCCAGATGGCAGGTAGATCAATTCATGTTAAATATGTTAAAGTATATGTGTGAACATGGTTTTAAATTTTTTGAATAATTTTAGGTGGCGCCATAATGCACAGAGTAATGGATCTAGGATCAGAAAGTCTCATCTTATTGAGTTCAAATCTGGCCTTAGACATCTATTGGCTCTGTGACCCTGTGCAGATCACTTCCCCCTGCTTACCTCAGTTTCCTCAGCTGTCAAATGAGCTGGAGAAGAAAATGACCAACCACTCCAGCATCTTTGTCAAGAAAACAAATGGGGTCATGAAGAGTCAGACGTAACTGCAGTGAAGGAACAACCACCATAAAATTTCAATATCATTGGAAAGGAAAAACAAAATCCTGGGAACAAATAAAGTCAAATTTAATCAAACAATACGAATTCATATATTGGTCATTTCTGAAAATATAAGCATCATTCTCCATCTTGAATCTATACCCCTCTGTTGGAGAGTGGGTATCATGTTTCATCATCAGTCTTCTGCAATCATGATTGGTTATTATGTTGATCAGAATTCTCAAGTTTTCCTCTCTCTCTCTCTCTCTCTCTCTCTCTCTCTCTCTCTCTCTCTCTCTCCTTTCCTTCCTTCCTTCCTTCCTTCCTTCCTCTCTTCCTCCCTTTCTTCCTTCCTTTCTTCCTTCCTCCCTCCCTTCCTCCCTCCCTTCCTCCCTCCCTTCCTCCCTCCCTCCCTCCCTTCCTTCCTTCCTTCCTTCCTTCCTTCCTTCCTTCCTTCCTTCCTTCCTTCCTTCCTTCCTTCCTTCCTTCCTTCCTATTTGCCCAAGATTACACAGCTAGTAAGTGTCAAGTGTCTGAAGTCAAATTTGACTGCATCACCTGGTAGCACCCAAACTCTCAAGTCTTTAAATGCTGTTTACGGTATTATTTTTACTGTGTAAATGGTCTGTTCTGTTTACTTCAGTCCATATCAGTTCATACAATTCTCAGCAGGTTTCTCTGGTGGTCAAACTATGTTAAGTTCTGGGGATACACGGATGGGAAGCAAAAATTGTCTTTTCTTGTAAGCAGCTCACATTGTGATGGGGGAGACAACATACAAACAACTGGGTAAAGATATGAATTGAAGATTATCTCAGAGCTGAGTCATTATCATTAAGGGGGAGCAGGAAAATCTCCTCTGGGAGATGGGATTTTAGCGGAGACTTAGAGAGGCTATGGGGCCAAGATGTGAGGGGACAGAATCCCAGCAGGGACAACTTCAATGAAAATGCCCGTTCTGAAGATGGACGGTCTGGGGTGAGGAGCAGCAAGGATTTCTGTGTTCTTAGATCAAAGAAAATATGGAGAGGAGTAAGATGTATGAAGGCTGGTTATAAAGGGCTTTAAAGGTCAAACAAGCTGGTTATAAAAGGCTTCGAAGGTCAAACAAATTAGTTTATATTTGTTCTTGAAGGTGATAGGAGTTAATGGTGGCTACTGAACGTGTGTGTGAGAGAGACAATCAGACCTGAGCTTTAGGAAGATTGCTTTGGCAGATGAATAGTAGGACTCAAATGCAGAGAGGCTGCTCTGAAGCTTCTCCTTTTATAATTTTTCATTATGGAAAAATAATATTGAATTACATTTATCTCTATAATTTGTTCAGCCATTCTCCAGTGGATAGACACTTCCTTAGGTGAGGACTTTACATTCTAATTGGGGGAGATAACTCATATAGAGAGTATTGATTTTAGGAGGGAGTTTCGGTTTGGGAATCAGAGAGACGGTAAATGGAGTAGTAGTCCATCAACATCCCTTTACGGAGGCTATGGGAATTGTTGATTTAGTTACAGTTCTCAGAGAAAGAGATGGAAAGGAATGACAGAGACAGGCTGGACCACGGTCAGGAGAAGAAGTCCCAGAGTATGCAGAGCTAAGGGGCTTAGCTCGTCCCATTTGGAGGGTGGAGAAATGGTAATAGCAGGTGGAAAATGACTGGGGTAAAGTCTCTTCATGGATGGAAACATGGATGAAATCCCATTGAGAGCTATCTCTATCGCCATTGCTGCCTCGCTTAATCCCTCCTTCCGTACATCTGACCCTTTCTAATTGGTCCAATTTCCGTCCACTTCACTGTATCGCTAAAGACCAACAGGAATACCAATTGCAATCCTTCCGTCTGTGATTCCAGGTTCTTTGGTTTGGTGGTCATGGCTATTCCCTCCCTCCCTGCGTCGGCTTCCTCTCAGAGTGGTGAGGAGGAAGTCATTAGAGAAGTCTTGGAGATTTATGTGCCTATTTCAATAGACTTGGGATCGAAAATGTCATCTGCATCCAGAGAGAGAACTATGAATTTGGATTGAAGTAGAGTATTTTCACCTTTTTTTTGTTTGTTTGCTCGTTTTTTATTTCTTATAGTTTTTTCTTTTTGATCTCAATTTTCTTGCACAACATGATCAATATGGAAATATGTGCATATATTTAACCTATATCATATTGCTTGCTGTCTTGGGAAGGGGAAAGTAAGGGAAGGAGGAAGAAAAATATGGAACCCAAAGTCTTACAAAAAACCCTTATCTTTACATATATGTGGAAAATAAAATACTATTGAAAAAGTATTTTTAAATCCTCTTAAAAAAGAGATTTATTTGCCTGAGTCTTACGAGAAATCAGATGGGCTTCACACGAGAGACCCAACCATCAGGGTCACACATCAGCAAGTTTCAGAGTCAGGATTTGAACCTTTCCTGATTCAGAGTTTGGCACTCCATCCCCTGGCCTAAAGTCACCCCTGCAATAATAACTACAGTAATAACAATCTTGATGACCCCTTGAACTGTTCCGGGGCTTCATACTTCCCAAAGATGTTTGGAGTAGCCAGTAGCCTCAGCCAGTCTCCAGTGGGGAGAAACCCAGCTGCCGAGCTGTGCTCAGAGCAGCCGTGTCTTAAGACAACCTAAGCTGAAGACTGGGCTGCTTAATTTATTTAATCAATTCCAGGGCCCATGGGCTGGAAAAAGGATAAGGCAGGATATTAAATCTGTCGCCCTCACCAATCTGTCACCCAGATGTCAGAGTACATTGATTCTCCTACTCCTGCCTTTATTAACTGTCTCATCCTCAGGGCCTTTGCCTGGCCAGGCTGCCCATGGCAAGTAGGAAGGGGAGGGAGAGATGAAGAGCTTGGGGAGGGGGGGAGATGACCCTGGGGGAGTTGGACTCTTCCCAGGAAATGGGCTGTAGGTCTTTTCTAGGGACTGGAAGACAAAAAGCAGACAGTCTAGTCCTATGAAGGGGACCTAGAGACCGGATCTCTCAGACACAGACCCAGCCTCATCTTCAAAGGCCTATCAAGAGATTTCCTGGGGAAATGAGAGGGTGGAGAGCCAGCCCAGCAGGCAAGAAGCCCCTGACCCATACTGATTGTGTGACTCTGGACAAGCTCCCCGAACTCTCAGCAACTCTGTAAGAGCCAAGCATACCCCACACCTGCCACCTCACTCAAAGGGTGGGAAAGTAGAACTCCAGTGGAATTTTCATTGGTATGGAAAGCAAAGAGCCCTCCCATTGAACTAGCTGTGCATGTGATCAATTTTGTATAGATCATTTCCCTGCACGTGCCTTTGTTTCCTCATCTGTAAAATGGAAGAAGTAAAAGGATCCTTAAATAGTAAAGCTGGAAGAATCATAGGATCATAAATTTAGAGCTGGGAGGGATGAGGACTTTATATCCAACCCCCTTGTGTTATGGAAGAATAAAGTGAGGCTCAGAGAGATCAAGACATTTGTCTATGGACACACAGCTGGGAAGTGGCAGAGCCAGGAATCCAACCCTAGCTTTAACTCGGGATTCATTGTGTCATAAGGAGAGTCCAATACCCCTCTCTCCCTTTCAATCTCTATCTCCTCCCCCTCCTCCTCCCCCTTCTCCTCCCCTGCCTCCTCCCCTTCCTCCCCTCCTCCCCTTCCCCCTCCTCCCCCTCCTCCTCCTCCTTCTCCTCCTCCCACTCCTCCCCCTCCCCCTCCCCCTCCCCCTCCTCCCTCCTCCTCCTCCTCTTCCTCCTCCTCCTTCTTCTTCTTCTCCTTCCTCCTCCTCCTCCTCCTTTTCCTCCTCTTCCTCTCTCTGTCCTCTCTCCTCTATTTCTCTTTCCCTCTCACTCTCTTTCTCTCCCCTCTCTCTGTCCCTGTTATGTCTCTATCTGTCTCTGTTTCTCTGTCTCTCTCTTTTCCTCTCTCTCCCTCTCCCTTGCTCTCTTTTCCTCTTTTCCTCTCTTCTTCTCTCCCCCCTCTCTGTTTTTCCCCTTCCCTTTCTCCCCCCTTTGACTCTCTCTGTCCTTTTTTTCTCCTTCCTCCCCCATATGTGTGTGTGTGTGTATATATAAATAGATAGATAGATGTATATACATGTACATATAAAGATAGAATATGTAATATCAAATAAAGTCTTTATTATTCTTATAATCCTCATGGGACTACTCAAAGAATGAGAAAATAGGCCCATGTGCCAGGCTTGGCTGGGAGAGAGGGAAGGTGGTCTCTTTTACATGGCAGACCCAGTGAACTAAAAATTATGACCCAGTCCAAGGACTTGTATTTGGATTTCTCTTGTGGAAGGATTTTGGTTTTCCTTGCTCCATGCCCAATTGCTCTGTACGAATTGCTTTTCCTAAAGGTGATCACTTCTTCTTCTTCTTCTTCTTCTTCTTCTTCTTCTTCTTCTTCTTCTTCTTCTTCTTCTTCTTCTTCTTCTTCTTCTTCTTCTTCTTCTTCTTCTTCTTCTTCTTCTTCTTCTTCTTCTTCTTCTTCTTCTTCTTCTTCTTCTTCTTCTTTTCTTCTTCTTCTTCTTCTTCTTCTTCTTCTTCTTCTTCTTCTTCTTCTTCTTCTTCTTCTTCTTCTTCTTCTTCTTCTTCTTCTTCTTCTTCTCTTCTTCTTCTTCTTCTTCTCTTCTTCTTCTTCTTCTTCTTCTTCTTCTTCTTCTTCTTCTTCTTCTTCTTCTTCTTCTTCTTCTTCTTCGACTCAGTCCAAGGACTCATGTTTGGATTTCTATGATTGGTGATCTGAAATCTCTACATAAAGCCCAGATAATAGAAAGGAGGAAGATGATGACAAAGAAAGTACAGAATCTTGGAAGTGGAACCTCAGGGGATGATTTAGTCTCACTCATACCTGAAAAAGGAATCTTTTCTTCAATATCTCTAGAAAATGATTGGGGAGCAGCTAGGTGGTATAGTGGATAGAGCATCAGCCCTGAAGTCAGGAACTGACGTAAGTCAGGAAGACCTGAGTTCAAATTTGGCCTTAGACATTTAACACTTCCTAGCTGTGTGACCTTGGGCAAGTCACTTAATCCCAATCTGGCTCAGCAATAAATAAATAAATAAATAAATAAAAAGAAAGAAAGAAAAGAAAAGAAAATGGTCATTCAGATACTAGATGGTATAGTGGATAGATTACTGGGTGTGGCGTAAGGAAGAGCTGAATTCACATCCAGTTACTAGCTATGTGATCCTGGGTAAGTTGCTTAACAGCTGTCTGCCTCAGTTTCTCCATCTGTAAAATGAGTATAATAATAGTACCTACCTCCAAGAGTTGTTGGGAGGATTAATTGAGTTAACTTAACTTAAACTGTTATACAAATAGCTGCTACTACTATGACTCCTCCTCATCTTATTATTACTCTTCCTCCTCTTGCAATTATTTTTCTTTTTCCTCCTCTTTTAATTTATTTTCTGCCTCCTCCTCCTAGAAGGACTCTGGGAGTATCCCTTACTTTAGACCCACATTGTTTTTTTGTTTTGTTTTTTTTCTTAGTGACTAGAGAACCATCCTTGCAGTCAATAAGAACCAGACTGTAGTTCTATCTTTGACATCCTGATTTTGTGATCCTGGGTAAATTAATCAACCTCGGAGTACCCCAGGGGACTAAGACTCTGATGGATGAGTTAGTGAGCTGTGTGGGTGGGGAGAGTTTTCTCCACAGATCTGTAAAAAAAATCAAAAGGAGAGTGAAAGATCCCACAGCCTAAAATGCCCTTTTCCTGAGGTTGCACGGGACCGGAGGAATCTCCCAATTTAGGACAAGAAGAAGCCTTGGAGTCCAACGCTTCCTTTTGTAGATGAGGATACCAAGGCCCAGAAAGGGGATCACGCACTGGCAACATGGCTGGTCCCCTAACTCCAGAGCCGGCACTCTTGTCACAAAAAGGAAGAGCAGCATCTTGGGCCGTGTCTGGTTTCTTAGCCTAGAACCCCTCCAATGGGGGCCTTGCTAAGAATAGTAACCAGAAGTACAGTCATCTGAAGAGCAGAGAAGCTTCTGAGCTGCTTCTGTAACTGGCTCCAGGCTCTAAATAACTGAGACTCTTTCCCTCCTCCCTGGCTCTCTCCCTGGCTCCCTATCTCCCTCCCTCCTCCCGTCCCCGGCTCTCACTCTGACGATTTATTTGCTCATAAAATTGAAGGCCTTCTTCCCTGGCATAGCTCTCTGTTCAGCTTAGACAAATATTTAGTGGTGAAGCCTGACCTTAATTTCCTTAAATATCAGTGGCACCGGAAACCAGGAACCTGGGAGATGCTGCCTGGTTTTTAAGGACCTGTTCAATCTCCTGGTGGGAGGGGCTTCTCCCTGGCTTGGAGGGTCTCTCTCTCTTGACTTTCTTGACTACTCTGCACTGCCTGGAACTTTTGGGAGGGGAGAAAGGACTCCCTTTTCAGAGGAGGAAGAGGATAGATAGGTAACGGCATTCCTTGTTTTACTGATCCAAATAATCCTGGATGATAGAGAGGAAGAGGAGGATGACAGAGGAAGCACAGAACTTTGGGGGTGGCATTTGGGGGGGGGTCTCCCCAAGCCCCAAGCCCTGCCCTAAAAACCCTCCTTTATAACAAAGAGAAATACTTAAGTAAACATACCAACCACACTGAATCTAAGAGTATGTATAGTGTTCTATAACCATTGTCCTCCACTTCTTTATTGAATTTTTATAGGGCAAGTCCCTTTATTCTGTTTGACTCTATTTTCTCATCTATAAAATGAGCTGGAGAAGAAACTGGTGAACAGCTTCAGTGTCTTTGCCAAGAAGAGCAAATGGTTGGCACAGTGGATAGAGTGCCAGGCCTGGAGTCAGGAAGATTCATCTTCGTTAGTTCAGATCCAGCCTAGCTGAGTGATCCTGTGCAAGTCATTTCACCTTGTGTGCCTCAGTTTCCTCTTCTGCAAAATGAGCTGGAGAAGGAACGGCAGATTGCTCCAGTACTTTTGCCAAGAAAATAAAAAATGGCTTCATGAAGAATTGAAAATGAACGAACAACAACTATATTGAGATTCTGAGGTGATTGAGACAGAATTCCAGAATGGCCAGAAAGTTTGGATGGGACAGTTTGTGGTTCTAGGTTCATCTAGCATAATTAGATTGTCCTCGAATAAACTCAAGCAGAGTTTTTTGTTTGTGTGATTAAAAATAAAATATTAACGATGGAGAGGAGGAGCTAATAGTAAATTGCCTCTCTTCTAGCCCTTCAAACATGGGAATTTTTAAGCTACTTGACTAATGGAAAACCAGCCTGGAATAATTTAGAGTATGGCTCTTCAACTCCATTAGGATTCAATAGCAGGACTTCAACAATGAGATGATGCAAACCAGTTCCAATTGTTCAGTGATGAAGAAAGCCATCTTCAGCCAGAGAGAGGCCTGTGGGAACTGAGAGTGGATCACAGCATAGTATTTTCACTCTTTTTGTTGTTTGCTTGTGTTTTGTTTTCCTTCTCAGGTTTTTATTTCTTTCTAAATCCGATTTTTCTTGTGCAGCAAGATAACTGTATAAATATGTATACCTGTATTGGATTTAACATATATTTTAATATATTTGACATGCATTGGGCTAGGTGCCATCTACGGGAGGGGGGAGGAGAGAAAATTTGGAACAGAAAGTTTTGCAAAGGTCAATGTTGAAAAATTACACGTGCATATGTTTTGTAAATAAAAAGCTTTAATTTTTTTTTAAAAAAAGGATTCAATAGCAAGAGAACTGCCCTTAGAATCAAAAGTTATTGCTTCAACTTTTGGCTTTGCCAGTTACTTACTTTCTAGATAAATTGGTCAGTTGTTTTTCAGCTATGTCTGACTCTATGACCCATTTGAGTTGTGTGTTTTTTGGCAGAGATATTGAAGTGGTTTGCCATTTCCTTCTTCAGCTTATTTAACAAGTGAGGAAACTGAGGCAGAGTTAAGTGACTTGCCCAGGGTCACCCAGCTACTGTATGGAGATGAGTCTTCCTGACTCCGGGCCTGGTATTCTATCCACTGTACTACGTCCTCAGATAATAGAGATAGTAAAATTTGTACTACCTGCCATATGGGGTTGTTGTCAGGAAAATGATTTATAATCCTTAAAGATCTGTAAATGAGAGCAATTATAACCATTATTACCTGTCAGAACCAACCTCAAGACCCCCTGCTTTGGGAAGACTTCCTTCATTACCCCCATCTCACAAGGATCTTTTTAAAATTTTAATTTGTTTGTCATTCTGTACTTTGCAAACTTCATCAAACATGAGGATTTCTATATGCATAGAAGCACAAGAAGGCACTGTAGGAGAAACCCTGAAACCATATGCAGTTTGCATTTTAAAAAGAATATAATTAATCCAACATAATTTCAAAGCCATCCTGCTTTTCTGTCTTATTTGGAATCTCCTGTTTTTCTGCTGTAATGATCCTCTTTTCTTTTTTTAAATTTATTTTTTGAGATCCCAAGCAAAAATCGGAAAATTAATAGGATTCACTATTTTATTCTTTCCCCAATTCTTTTTGTTTTGGCAACCCTATCATTAGTCCCTCTCTCCCTTTCCAAACCTCCCACTGAGAAAAAATTTGGAAAAAGATCAAACAAACCCAAATCCCCCCCTTGTAATAATCAAGGACAACAAAACTATACTTTAGCTGAGTTCAAAAATGTGTATCTCTCAATCTGCCTCTTGAGTCTCCCATCTCTCGATCAGATAGTAATTAAATGGTTCATTACCGGTCTTCTGGAGACGTGTTGGCCATTGCGTTGATGAGAGTTAGTGTTTTTCAAAGTTCCTTTTCTTTAAAATATTGGAGTTATTGCATAAATTATCCTCCTGATTCTCCTCATGTCACTCTGCATCAATTTATATGTTTTCTCAGGTTTCTCTGAAACCATGTCTTTCATTATTTCTTATGGCACAATATTAGCCCATTACATTCGTGTACCAGAATTTGCTCAGTCATTTCCCAACTGATAAAAAAAACCCTACCTCTTCATTTAAAATGCTTTGCTACAATAAAAAAGGCTGCTATTAATTACTTTTGTACATTTGATTTCTTTCTTTTGTCTTTGATCTCTTTGTGTTATAAATTCAGTAGTGGTAATCGCCAGGTCAAAGGGAATTCATAATTTAATGATCCTGCAAGATCATATCCTATTGGCCCTGGAACTCATAGCTTATCAGCATTCTCTGCCTCTGGGACCTCTCTGATTGGAAAGGAGAGAGAAGGACATCTCCCACAACCTCTATTTAATAAGACTGATTATCTCTTAAAGAAATGACTCTCTTCATTTTTCACTTGCTCGTATTTCTCTGGACTTCTCCATCATGGATCTGCAATGAGCACCTCCTCTCTACAATTTCCTTTTGTATGTTGCCTTCCTCTACTGGATTATAAATTCCTTGTCTTTGTCTTTGTATACTTTGGATAAATATTTGTATCCCCAATACTTAGCACAATGCCTGCCCAATACCAAGTGTTTAATAAATGTACATTAACTAATGGAGAGTTCCAAATTTCTGTCCAGAATCTCCAGACCAATTCACATCTCCACTAACAATGCTTTAATAGTCTGTTTCCCCATACCCTCCCAACAAGTGTCAATTCCCTTTTTGGTCATCTTTGCCAATCTGATGAGTGGGAGGTTGAATTTGAGAGCTGTCAATCACTCTCTTCTCCTTGATTTTCTCTTCTCTCAAGATTTCCATGACATCATTCTCTTTAGGGTCTTATCTGTCTGATTTCTCCTTCTTAGTATTTTTGGGATCTTCATTCAGGTCATACTTGATAACCATAAGTATCGCACAATTCTTTCAAAGGTCCTCTTTTCTTTCCCCTCTCCATTAAGATCTATTTGTCTAGCCCTAACATCTCTACTGACTTCCAATGATCTATTAAACATCTCAGATGGGAAATCCATAGACATCTGAAATTTGACATGTCCAAAACTGAACTCATTGTCCTTTCCCTACAGCCTCCCGTTTCCTTGACTTTCCTCTTACTTCAGGGATATCACCCTCCTCCCAGTCACCAAGGCTCTCAGCCTACCTGCCATATTCACTTTCATCTCCCATTGATGTGGTCAAGAAATGTTGATTTTACTTTGGTAAAAGTAAACCTCTTCTAAATTGCTTCTCTTCTCACTGACATTGCTACCATCTTGGTAGAGTCCCTCATTATCTCATGTCTGGACCATTTGTTCTTTCTGTCTCAAATCTTGCCCCACTTCAGTCCATTTTCTACTCAGCTATCAAATTGACTTTTAAAGTGCAGATCTGACTATGCTGCTAGATTGTGCCCTAGTGCACAAGGAGCTGGGCTCAGAATTGGGAAGACTCATCTCCCTGAGTCCAAATCCAGCCTCAGATAATTACTAGCTGTATAACCTCCAAGCAAGTCGCTTAACCCTGTTTACCTTAGTTTCCTTATGTGTAAAGGAAACAGCAAACCACTCCAGTATTTTCTGTCTCAAACTTAGCTCACAAAGAGTCAGAACAGTTACAACTGACTATGTCATTACCAGCAGCTGTATAAAAATGATGCAAATCACTAAGAATTAAAAAAAAAATACAAAGTCAGTAGATTAGTACTTTTTTATTTTTAGTGATTTGGAGTACTTTCATAAAGCTGTTGGTAGTTTTTATATCTTTTTACTACTCATCTATTAGGGAACTCAAAATGAATCTCTTCTCTGAATTTCCAGCTCTTAATTAATTCTCTTATATGGTTCTTCGGTTTATTCAAGTATGAAAAGCTTAACTTTTCAATTAAATTGGGAGCTCCTTGAAGGCAAACAATATTTTAGTCTTCTCTTCCCAGACATTAGAGATTCTCCCTAATCAATCCAAGATCTATCAGTTTTCTAGAGTCCATATCTTCCCTTTTTCTATTTCCTCTGGCTGGAATGCTTTCCCCAGGCTCTAATTTAATGTAATCCCTACCCAGCCTCTAAAAGAAACTATTTTCTCCAGGAAGTGTTGACCGAATCATTCTTCACGAGTATTCAGTAATCACCACGTAATAAGTGTCTCTTGCATGTGGCATACTGGCAGTGGAATACATACAAAGTTAAGAAAATGTTGTGTTATTTTAGTCATCTTTGGTGTTTTATTGTCTTTTTAGAACAGAAAATCTCAGAGCGGGGAGGGGCCTTAGAATATAGGATGTCAGAGTTTGGGAGAGGCCTTAGAACAGAGAAAATCAGAGAAAATGGGGGGGGGGCTTAGAATATAGACTGAGAGGGAAGGCTCTGAGAGATCATTTGTTTCCAATTCGTTATTTTGATTTAGCTTGGGTCACCTCACCTGTGGAGAGTGAGACTGGAACTTAAGGCACCCAGCTCTGAATCTAGGACTTCTTAGTGGAAAAGAGCAGGTAAAAGTTTCTCAATATCTCAATATCTACATATTCCCTTCCCCTTCTGCTCCCATCTGGCTAATTATGAAGGCGATAGCTCCCCTCTCATCCAACATCCTCAGGGGTTGTCAAATGTTTCTGGATAAAGAGAGAGGGCAGGAGGCAGAGCCCAGGGAGTTAATGCAGATTTGCATCCTCAGAGTCCGGTCCTTAATTATCCCTCATCAGCACCAGGAAAGGCCAAAAAGTGAATTGGTTGGTTAGGTCGTGGCTGGGGCTCCTAATCGCGTGTGACATTCAACGCTTTATTCAATGAAACTCTCTTCTTCTCCTACACTAATTATTAAGCATGGAAAGTTGATATTGAGCAAGGCCATTGAGCCAAGACAGTTCAGTCCCCAGCAGTGCTGAGCGGAGATTATTTCAATAAAATGAATACGCCCGAGCCAGATGGAGCTCCCAGAATGCACCAGGAGTGCATGACACATGGTGGTGTCCTCTGGCTCATGTGGGTAATGCTAACTATGTCATTAAAAAGCCATCAGGAGGTGGCATTTGGAACAGAAAGACCAGGAGCAGGAAGAGGTTGGTGGGGAAGGGGGAAGGGGGAAGACTCCATCCAGAAGACTAGATTCTGGGGAATAAGGCCGGTGGACTGCTGGCCCTCTCCCTTCCATCCCCTCTGGGAAGACCTCAGAGATAATCTCTCCTTTGAGGCTTCCTTAATCACTCAGGTCTTCCACCAGTTCTTTTCTGCTGCCCTTACTGCAGGAGTGGACAGGCAGCCCTGACCTCCCTGCTGGTCAGGAAGCCGACTCATCTGTCTCAACCTCAGTGCCAGCTCGGAAAGGGAAGACAAGAGAACTTCGGGTGTCTGGACCAGATGGAGAACGCTCCTTGCTGACCATCAGAGAGGGAGCAGGAAATTGGGCAGGAAAGATGGATAGTGTTAATACATACACAGCAGAGGGTTGGGAGGAGGATGGAAAAGAGGGCTCCTGGATCATCTCTTAATCTCAGGGCCAAGAACCAGATTTCATTCACTCTCTCTGGTGGAAATATAGATAAGGAAAATCTCGTCCCTGTCTTATAGCTGGCCAAGAGTCCCCAAAATCGGCTACCCACAATATTCTCCCACTAAATCTAACAACAGCATCTGAAAGTACTACATTTCTAGGTCCCAGGCCTCCACATCACTTAATCTCTTCTATTCCCCAGCCCCCCTCTTCCCAACTCCGCTTTTCAAATTGTCTCCCTTACAATGTATAATCCTCCAAGGCAAAGATGGTCTTGCTTATATTTTTGTCTCCAGCATTTAGTAAAGTATAATGCTTTTATCGATCAATCAATCAATCTATCTTTATCTGGAAAATATTAAATGCTTAATCAATGCTTCATCTATCTGTCTCTCTATATATACATGTATACATGTATATATATAGATATACATATATATGTATAGATATATATATGTATATATGTATAGATATACATGTATATATATATATAGATATACATATATATATATATATATATATATTTATTTATTTATTTGTCATTAAGCTAGCTGATTATCTCTCCGTCCTAACTTCAGTAAAGAAATCTTCTGGTTTCATAGTTACAGGAACCTAGAGTTAAGAAATCTCGATTTCTCTTCTATTCATTCCCAATATTTCAAAGCTCCATGTTTTCATTGCTTAGTACAGAACATAATTTTCCAACACCTTAGTACACATTTTTATTTGTCATCATTGCTGGAAAAAAATTGTTACCTGGTGGCTAACTTTGTGCAGCCGAGCTCTTCTCCATTTGGTTGGTTTGTTCTTAGACCTCATCTACATGGGCCATTGCTGGATCCAAAGCTAGTTCTTCCCTGACTGGGAGAAGATGCCAGAGTTCAAGCTCTTCATTGGTTTAGCCCTTGAGAATCAATGTTAGCTCCATGCCGTGATGAGAAAAAAGAGTGTGATCATTACGTGTTCCTCCCATAACATAAGATGTTCTCATAGGTAAAATGTCAGAGTGAGAGGGCCCCTTACAAAATAGAATGTCAAAACTATAAAGAGTTTTAGAACATAGAACGTCAGGACTGTTGTGGACCTTAATTAAAAGTGAGGTGGGTACTTAATCATGGAATTCAGAAATAGGAGAGCCCACAGGACAGAGAAGTCAGAGCTAAAAGATTTTAGAATACAGAACGTCAGAGCTGGGAGGGGCATTAGAACAAAGAGTATAAGAACCGGGAAGATCCTTAGAAAGCTTGAAGAGATCTTAGAACAGAGAATGTCAGGACTAGGGGGACCTTTAGAACACAGGACGTCAGGGGGGAACTGAGATTCCATATTATTGTTCTCTGGGAAATGACGAGCAGGATGCTCTCAGGAAAACAAAAGACCTGAAAAATCCTCCATGAATAAAGTGAAATGTTCTGTGTATAACGTTAATAGCAAGGTTCTGAAATGAGCATCTGTCAATGACTTTGTTATTCTCAGAAGTCCAATCGTCCACGACTGCTCTGAAAGACTTATGATGAAAAATCCTAATACAGATCGAAACATTCTCTATCTCTCTTTTTTTAACTTAATTTTTCTTGAGGATTTTTATTTTCATTAGAGCGGGAGATCTATGTTTTCTCTCACATTTGGCTTTTATGGAAATGTTTTGCATAACTTCACATATGATTTCTTTATTGTGGGTGGGGATAAGGGAGAGAATCTAGAACTCAAACATCTTAAAAGCAAATGTAAAAAATATTTTGAATGTAACTTGAGGAAAATATTAAATACATAAATAGATAGGTAGATAGATAAATAAGAAGAGTTAAAAGAGAAAAAAAGAACTGAGATTCCAACTCTTGTCTCCTGTCCTCCATATCCTTCCTTGGTCCTCTTTGGCTCAGCCGCTGACTGGCTCTATGGCATGGCCTGGCTGTCTCTGATAAGCTTCTAAGGTTGTCCTCCCTCTGCCCCCAGGGGCTTTGCCAGCCTTGTCTGCCCTCAGAGCTTCCTCCTCCAGCCTCTCTCTTCCCTCCTTCTTGGTGAGGGAGGGCACGGAGGTCTCTGTGTCACCGACAGGCCACTGTGGGAGTTTCCTCAGGTCCCAGGAAGCCCCTCCTGCCGGGCCCAGACCTGGGCTCTCTAACCAGTCCAGAGGTCTGTGACATCTAATTATCCAAACAGAATATAATGCAATTTCACCCATGGGCAGCGCTGAAAGCCGGGCATTTCTTCTGGGCTGGCGAGGGAGCAGCTGTAATGTATGGGCTGCTGCTCCTATCTGGAGCCTCCCGCCTGCTTCCCGGGCCCTGGCAAATCTCTAAAGCGCCCGAGATGCTGGAACACGGGCTGGCTCACAGCTGAGGGCTGAAGATAAACCTCGACACAGCGCCTTGTTGTTTGAGGCCCTGAGCAAACATCAGGAAATTAATGGGCCTTTCTTTGCTGCTCTTTCTCCGATTCCATTTGTCTCCCCCTCTCTTCTTTCCGCCTCCCCTAAGTCTCCCTCCCTTCCCGCTTTCCTTCTTTCTTCTCCTTTTCCTTTTTGTTTCTTGTTTTCGATAAACTTGATTCATTCCTGCACGGGCCCTTCGCTTAGCCCTGAGCGGGGTTCTACATCACCCGAATGAGTCTGGCAGGATGGAGTCGATTGGAGAGAGGGAGGGAGGAAATGATGGAGGGAGGAAGGGGGATAGATGGGGATGTCAGCAGATGGAAGGGGAGGGCCCTGCCAGAAAGGGGGGAGGCTGTGACTGGGGGGAAGCAGAAAGTGGGGTCAAGAAAGGGACAGAGTGCAGGGATGAGAGGCTGTGACAAAAAAGGTGGCTTGTGAGAGGTCAGAGTGGGAATCTCACCCCGGATGTTTATCAGCTGGAGGGCCACCGGCAAGTCACTGACCCTCTTAGCCTCAGTTTCCCCACCTGTAAAATCGAGGTAAGACTCCTGCTGTACTGACCTGACAGTTGTACGATTCAAATGAGATAACAGTGAACTTATTAGCTTGCCAACCTTTAAGGGCTACATAAATATAAATATCTATCATTATTAACATTAACATTATAGAACAAATAGGGAATAGTGAAATTTGGTACCAGTAGAAGAGCATAGGAACTGGAGTCCGACCAGGTAGTGCTAACTAAAGACCTCGGTTTCCTCGTCTTTCAAATGATTTTGATCATCTCCTAGGTCTTTAGAACCCTGGTCTCCTGGTTCCAGATCGATGCTTCTTCATCTTCCTTAGAGTTATTTCAATTCGACTCATTCCAACAAATAAGCCAAAAAGTGCCCACTAAGTGTACAGTAGCCAGCTCAGAGGCAAGAAGACCTGGGTTCAGTTGCCCACATGCTTCGGTGAAGGGGGTTTCCTAATTGGAAGTCTCCTATATCTGTACCATTGAATCACAGATTTAAACAATAACCAAAACAAACAAACTCTTCAAGTCACCAGTTAGGGAGAGATCAAAAAAGGAAATAGCCCCTGCTATTTATACGTTCTATAAAGAATAACATTTCTTTATGCATGTTTCCCCTGAATGAGGAAAACAATGATGAGAAATAGGATTTAGAAAAGTACAGGGCGCTCTAGGAAGTCTGGGTGACTGACCTTGTCTTTGCTCAAGCCCAAACTTTAGCAACATCTCCCGTGGCCTTAAACCTCAGTCTCCTCCCTGAACAAGCACCTGATAAAGTGCTGGGCTGCCTGTGGGAGATGGCCATTTTCCATTCCTCTTTTCCTGGTGTCTGCCCCTAATTACTTAAACTTTAAAAGTTATTTGTTTAAAGGAAAGAAGCAAAGCACAACTAATCAGCCATTTACAATCATTGCACCACAATCTCTGAATTCTCCTTCTACCACAATCTGTTCGGCAATTATTTTGGGCAATGGGAGTAAAGGATCATGGGTAATGCTGTATGCAAATTTCTATGAGATGAAGGGAGGGAGCTCGGAAGCCTGACTTTATCAGCTTGGTCTTCCTGTCCATGAAATGACTCAGTCTATTGAAGTCTAGGAATATAACATCATAAGTCTTTAGGGGTTCTCCCCATAGAATGCTCTAACTAGAATATGAATGCATAATTAATGGGAAGTGGCCACGTGGGCATGGAGGGCAGAGGGAGGGAGGCCCCATGAGGCATTCACAGCATGTCAGCAGAATTGGGGTAAAGAGGGGGATGATTTCTCCTCCCTCCTGATTTTTAAGCCCTTTATAACCTACCCCCTTTTCATCCTTCTTATATCTCACCCTCCTGCCCATCTTCTACAACCAAAGACCCTGAATCCCTTCCTGTTTCCTGAATAAATCCATTTAACTTCCAACTCCACACAAAACTAGAATCTCATCTTCAGTCAGATGCCTTTCTCCATCCCTCACAATATTAAAGAGTGCTTCCTTCAGCAGAAATAGGAAGGTTCGGGAAGAAAGACTGTGAATTCGTTTTAACCACGTTGGGTTTGGGTTTGAGATGCTTCCATCCAATGTGAAATTTCCAGCAGGCTATTTAGTGGAGCAGAATTGAAGCTCCAGGGACAGATTGAAATCGAAAATATAAATATGGAAGTCGTCGGTATGAGTATGACAGGGATATCCATGGGGGCTGAGGAAGGTGTAAAGAGCATTGGGGAGCATCCACAGTGGGGTGCAAGAAGATTGAGAAGTAATTCTATCGGTAGGAGGAGAGAGACTAATATCAGGAAATCTCAGAGAGAAGGGAGGATTGAGGGGGAATGGATGGTCAACAGTGTCAATGAAGCAGTCGATAGATCAAGAGAGATGAGTTCTGAAACCATCAGCTTCGGCAATGGAAAGATAACTGGTAACTCTGGAGCAGTCTCAGTTGAGTGATGAGGTTTGAAACCAGACGGTGATGGGCTGAAGAGTGAATGAGAAGAGGAAATGTTGTCGCAGCAAGAGCAGACAGCTTGTTCAAGGGTTCAGTTCTTAAAAGGAGGAGAGACAGAGGATAATATATGAAAGGAGTAGCACAGTCAAATTAAAGTGTTTCTTTTTTTAAAGGAGACGGGGAGAGGCTTAATTTTAATTGTTGTTATCCAGTCGTTGGTCGACCCCTTTTGGGGTTTTTTTTGTTTGTTTTTGTTTTTGTTTTTGTTTTTTAGCAGAAGTATTGGAGTGGTTTCTCATTTCCCTCTCCAGCTCATTTTTACAGCTGATGAAACTGAGGCAAACAGGGTAAAGGGGCTCGTTCAGGGTCACAAAACAGTAAGTTTTCAAGGCCAGTTTTAAACTCAGAAAAATGAGTCTTCATGATCCCAAGCTCTAAGCACTTTGGCTCCCACTCATCTCCTCCAACTAGAGTTACTCTCCTTGGCTGTTGTAAACCAATGCGAAAATGCTCAGAAATCTCTATAACAACCGTTCAATTTGATTGGGCGGTTCCGTCCCGGCCGCTGGGGACCCTTTCTTATTGCCACCATTCTCCCAGCACAAGGTCATTCTTCTGGGACAGATGGAATCAGTTAATTAGCCACCCAGTGTTAGAGCTAAAATCTTCATTTTACAAAGGTCCAGAGGGGAATGAGTTTGACCAAGGTCTTATAGCTAATAGGTAGCACGTCAGCATTTGAACCTAGCCCCCATCTTTGCTACTCTTTCAGTGTACTATGTTGCCTTTTCCCCCTGAGTATTCTTATCTCTGGAGCACACAAATATTGTATGGAGAAGATGAGAATTGTATAAAGTTTCCACATGCGAGAGCTCTCTTTCCCTAGCTGCTGGTCCAAGAAGTAAGTGGAATAATATGTACTTGGAGTCAGAAGACTGGGTTCCAGTCTTGCCTCAGACTCTTAATTATCAGCATCACTTTGATCACTAATAATTATAATAGCTCCAGGGCCTTTAAGGCGTTTGTCTGGCACAATATTCCTGTTAGGTAGGTACTATGATTCATCTCATTTTAGAGAGGAGAAAGCTAAACCTCAGACAGTCAGGGACACACTGCTGCTAAATGTCCATGGCAGGGTTCTTGAATTGTGAGGGTCTGGTCGTCTGCTCAATTATACTCCTTCTCTGGGAGGAGATCTGTAAAGTCTTTTCCTCTGTGCGCAGGTTTCTTGGGAGCTCTGAATCTCCTCCAGCTCTTGTCCTTCCTCAAATCAGACTGGTCTCCTTTCAGCCTGCCTGGCGTCAAGACTTCAGGGTTCAAACTCTATGTGATATGCTACTGTGTCTCAGGAGTTGGTCTAGGTCATCTTGGAGACTTCTCTAAAGTCTCCATAAATCCTCTAATCTTTTGTTGATGAGTGCAAAAACCAGGAAACTGTGATCAAAAAGATGGGGTAACAAGTCCATTTTGTCTGGAACAAAGGCTTCCTTGAGGGGAATCATGGATGATGAGGCTGGAAAAGAAGGAGAGGATCACATTGTGAAGGATCTTGAGTGCCAGGCCAAGGAGTTTAGGTCCCTGGATGCTGGAGAACCATTGAGATTATTGAGCAAAGAAATGGTATTATAGGAATAATAATTACAGTTCAGGAAAAGAATGCCGGGTCTGGAATTAGAGGGCCCAGAGCCTTCTGTCCTTTACTATTTGTGTAACCATGGATGTGTCATAACCTCAATTTCCTCATCTGTAAAATGAAGGGATTGCACTTGATGGCTTCTAAGGTCTTGTTCAGCTCTGAAATCCAGGATTCTATATCATTAGCATTTCCAGAGGGTGCCATAGTGGATGAGTGTTGGGTTTGGAATCAGAAAGACTCATGAACTCAAAACTGGCCTTAGACACTTACTAGCTGTGTGAGCCTGGACAAATCAATTAACTCTGTTTACCTCAGTTTCCTCAGCAAAAAACGAGCTAGAGAAGGAAATGGCAAATCACTCTAGCATCTCTGCCAAGAAAATCCCAACTGGAGTTGGGAATAACTCAACAACAATTTTACAAATGAAGAAATTGAGTTCAGAGGAAGGGAAATTACTTTTTTCAATATCACACAACTAGGAAATGATAAAGCAAGGAGACCTTGAATCAGCTCTTTCTTTAAAATACAATTTTATATTATTTCGTTCCAAGTTTTCTCCCCTCCTCTATCCATTGCGAAGGCAAGAAAAACAAAATCCATAACAAATATGTAGTCATGCAAAGAAAATTTTCACATTAGCCATGTTAAAAAACCAGGAAGAATAATTAAGGAGAAAAACATGATTCCATTAGTACTCTGAGACCGTCAGCTATGTGAAGAAGACAGCATGTCTGTCATGAGCTCTTTGGAACTATGGTCAAACCAGGTCTTCTTTTCCAGCACAATGAGTGTTCTCATTGTATAGACAGAAAAGTTGAGGCTTGGAAAATTTAAGCATCTTAACACAGTAAGGCAACAGGGCAATCAGGATTAGAATCCAGGTGTTCTAGCTCTCAGTCTAGCTGCTGTTGGTCCCCAAAGATTGAGTGACCAGGATGATCAGGAGGCAGTGATCTCTGTGATGGGAAGCAGGGGCATATTGGGGGTGTGGGGGAGGTAAAGACTAGGAGGGAAATGTCACTCTCATTCCTCTAATAGGTGGTTTGACTGAGCTTGGTTCTATCCATTAACACCTCATTAAGCTTAAGGAGACTGATGAAGATAGGCTGTCCCACCTTCTTGAAATAGGCTCCAGAGGTGTTATCTAATGAAAAATATAGGGGCAATAGAGCTTCCCAGTGCACCCCTGGTCATGGTTCAGTGCAAAGCGGCCCCAGGGAGATTCAGTGTGATGTGTCCAAGGATAATCCCCTCCACCTTCTTCTGTCTCCCCTGACAGTTACAGAATGACACACAGTGTCAGCTGTACAGAACCTTAGAATATAGAATGGTAGGGATATCAAGGACCTGTGATAGACTCCATTTCCTCATCTGTGAAGTAAGGAGATAGACCTAGAAGATCTCTAAAGGTCCCTTCCTGTATGAAATCCCATAATCTTCTGAGCTTAGAATAAAAGGTTAAAGCAGGAGAAAACCTTAGAACATGGGATGTCAGAGCTGGAGGCTCCTTAGAACTCAGATTGTCAAAGCTGAGAGGCCCCTTAGAACCCAGGAGGGCAGAGCTGGGAGGGCCCTTAGAACCCAGGATGTCAGAGCTTGGAGGGCCTTTAGAACCCAGGAGGTCAGAGCTGAGAGGGCCCTTAGAACCCGGGAAGTCAGAGCAGGGAGGGCCCTTAGAACCCAGGAGGTCAGAGCAGGGAGGGCCCTTAGAACCCAGGATGTCAGAGCTGGGAGGGCCCTTAGAGCCCAGGATGTCAGAGCTGGGAGGGCCCTTAGAACCCAGGATGTCAGAGCTGGGAGGGCCCTTAGAGCCCAGGATGTCAGAGCTGGGAGGGCCCTTAGAACCCAGGAGGTCAGAGCTGGGAGGGCCCTAGAACACAGAGGTGGTTCAAAGGTGGGAGGAGTAGGTGGTGCAGAGATAAGCTTTCATCTGACAAAAAGTGATAACACAAAGGGGAAAGCAACTAAATTATCAATTACACATTAATCCAATTCTACATCTTTGCCTTTTTCTCATCTCCATCCACATCCTATTTGTAAACTCCTTGTCACCTCCTTCCCAGCCTTCCAGGTGTTCTAGCAGCCAGTCTAGCTCCTGTTGGTCAGCTCTCCCTTTAGATATATATTCCTGGCAAAGTAATAATAAACCCTTCCCCTAAGATTGAGTGACCAGGCTGATCAAGAGGCAGTGATCTCTGTGATGGGAGGCAGGAGCATAAAGGGATTGTGAAGGAGGGAGTAGATTTAGTTTTTCCCCTTCCTTGCTAAAGAGAAAGCCAACATTAGATGGAAACTGGGAAAGACACAGCAGATGCAGCATTTTGAGAGCATCATTATCCTTTGTTAGATGCTTGTTAGTCTCTTGCAAGGCCGTGGCCAGTCATCCTGACCAATGTCTTGCCACTGGACCCAGAGGGCTCAGAGGACCGAATTAAGACTGATGACTTTGCAGAGCTCTGCCTCATTTAAACCCAATTCATTTGCAAGTCAAAATATCAACTTCCTGAAGTCACCAGTCCTCCCTGAGAAGGGAGAATGAACCATAAGCAAGCAACAAACAAGCCTCTTGCACCATTCAGGGCCTTGCAGACTCTGGGCGCTGTCCTATAGGCGCTTATAATCAAAACCTGTTGCTCCGTGATGCAGTGTGATGGACTAGAGAGGGAAGACCTGGATTCAAATCTTTGCTCTGCCACTTATTGCCTGGAAAGTCCTTGAATTCTTTCATTTCTCTGGACCTCAGATTTTTCAACTGTGAAAGAGAGGACTGGATTAGAAAGACCTTAAAGGTACTCCCCACATTACACCCAATTGGCTCTAATAGGCTGTGTTCTAAAGCCCTCCCAGCTCTGACATCTCATGTTCTAAAGCCCTCCCAGCTCTGACATCTCATGTTCTAAAGCCCTCCCAGCTCTGACATCTCATGTTCTAAAGCCCTCCCAGCTCTGACATCTCATGTTCTAAAGCCCTCCCAGCTCTGACATCTCATGTTCTAAAGCCCTCCCAGCTCTGACATCTCATGTTCTAAGGTCCCTCCTAGTTCTGACATCATATGTTCTAAAGGCCCTTTCAGCTCTGACATTCTCTGCTCTAAGGGACTTCTTGGCTCTGATGTTCTATATTCTAAAGTTCCATACCTAGTTCCTTTCAAGTTTCACATTTTGTGATACTAATAGAAGAGTTGACTGCAAAGATAGTGCTCAGCAGGAGTGGGGGTGGCGGTGAGCACCTACCCTCTGTTACTCTTCCTAATCTGAGTCAGCTGATTTGCCCCCTTCTCCCTTCTGACAGAGCAGGTTGGTGAGTCAGCAGGTAGTCACCCCTCCACTTCAGCCCATCCAGGCCTCAGGGTCCCACTCAGGGTTATTATTCCACAGTCTGTGCCATCCTATTTAAGAGTGAGCAGATGGTGGGTGAAATCAAAAGCTCAAGCCAGAGGGGATGGCTATCTGGGCAAAGGCTTGCTAGGAAGGAGAGCTTTTTTCCTTGGGCAGTAGTAGACTGGGCTGGAGAATAGAGAACACTGGGATATAGATGCCAGCTGGGTAATAGCTTGGCTTTAGAGGGATCGGGGTGGGAAGAAGGTCAAGAGACAGACTGCAGAGTGATTTGTCCCTCTGCCTTTCTCTTCCCTGGAGTAGAGCCCATGCTCCTTATCCCACGGCAAGACCTAGGACAGTGAAGGGAAAAGTCATCGATAAACCTCCACTCTTCACCTGGCAGCAGACCTGAGTCTCTCCATCTATGATTCATAGGCTCTGAGACTTCTGCAGATTTTTCTAGCTTCTCAACACCCAGGAGAAGTGCTAATTGTTCAGGATCTTGGAGGAGCCACATCCAGACAGGTTTTTTGCTGTTGAAAAAATTATATACATTCAGCAATTCTCTTTGAAAAGGTGAGTTTCTCACCCAACATCAGCAAGCAAGAGAGTGGGAGATATTTAAAAATCCAGAAAGGGATCAGGAAAAGCCTAGGGAGTAAAGCCATTCCCATTCTCCAGTCATCAGTCATCCCATACCCCTTTGAAGGCCTAGGAAGGAGTCAGGGATCCAGGAGAACCTCTGAATCTAGAAATGTGATCTTGGAGAGCCCTCCCCACTGTCCAGACAGAAAAATCAAGAGGGACTGTCCCCTTCAGACTAAGAAAATCAAATAGCTTTATGACTCCAGCTATTCAGATGGCTTCATACCTCTGGAGAGAGTGATCCTGGGATGTCAGGTTAGAAAGAACTTGGAGTCAAAGAATACTAAAATTGAAGCTTTCCAAGTTAGAATGTAAGAGCTAGGAGGGAATTTGGACAGAGGGCCCTTCAAACACAGGATGTCAGAGCTGGAAGGAAATTTGGAACAGAGAGTGTCAGAGCTGGAAGGAAATTTGGAACACAAATGTCAAAGCTGAGAGGGTCCTTAAAATACAGTATGTTAGAGCTGGGAAGGACCTTAGAACACAGGATGGTGAAACTAGAAATAGACATAAATCATTTAGTTAAAAATCTCCTTATTTTCCTAAATAGGAAACTGTGGGCTGGATATGGGAAATGACTTATTCCAAGTTATCCAGGTGGTCAGTGGAAATATCTCAAAATTGAGTTCTCCTGGTTTGTAGCCTAATGTTCTCTCTACATTAAAATACTCAGTTTCTGAATCAACTTCATTGATTCAGTACCATTGCCATAGTTGAGTGGTCACAAAATGGCTTGTGTGTGCTCCCATCACTATCAGGAGAAAGAAATAAAGGAGGATCTAGGAAGAAATTAAATCATATTCCCTAGTAGTTTTTTTTTTTTTTGAGATTGCAAAACAATCTTAATTACATGAAACAGACAATTTTAATCACATGAAATTTTTAAAAAAAGTTTTATGTATGCATGAACAAAATCTCTAAAACTAGAAATGGTAGAGAACTATTACCTGGAAAAACAATTCTATCCAATATCTCCGATAAAGGTCTGAATATCCAGGATATTCAGGGAATTACTACAAACTTATAAGACTAAGAGCTATTTCCAAAAGGATGTGTACACACATATCTGAAGTTCTGAAAAAGAATCACAAAATAATTAGCAATCGTCAGAAAGATTGCTCTAAATCACTAACAATAATGGAAACATTATTAGATCAAAGAATCTCAGAACTTTCAGTTCACATGCAATAAATTGATATCACCTTGTTTATTTTTATTTTTAATGATTACTTTCCTTTTTATTATTATTATAGCTTTTTATTTACAAAACATATGCATGGGTAATTTTTCAGCATTGACCCTTGTAAAAACTTCTGCTTCAACTTTTCCCCTTTTTCCCTCCACCTCCTCCCCTAGATGGCAGGTGATCCCATACATGTAAAATATGTTAAAATATATGTCATCTACAATGTATATATACATTTTTATATAGTTATCTTGTTGCGTAATTTAGAAAGATTTAGATTTAGAAAGGAGGCAAAAATAACCTGGGAAGAAAAACAAAAATGCAAACAAACAATAACAGAAAGAATGCAAATGCTATGTTGTGGTCCACACTCATTTCCCAGAGTTCTTTCACTGGGTGTAGCTGGTTCTGTCCTTCACCGCATATCACCATATCACGTAGTTTAAAAGAAGAGGCTTGAACAAGGGGTGGGGTGGGAATGAGATAAGGAGAAAGGAGAGAGAAGGAAGAGGGGGAGAGAGACGAGAGAGACATACACATGTAGACACAGAGAGAGAAAGAGAGGAGAGAAAATATGGAGAAAAAGAAAGGAGAAAAGAAAGAGGAGAGAGAAACAAGAAAAGAGAGAGGTGAGAGAGAGACACACAGAGACAGAGAGAGGATAGAGAGAAAGAAAGAAAGAGAGAGAGAGAAGAGAGAAAAGAGAGACAGAGACAGAGAGAGAGAGCAGGTAACAAATAGAAGGAGAAAGAGGAGGAAGAGGAAGAGGAGGAAGAAGAGGAGGAAGAGGGCAAGCACAACTGCAGCAAGAAGGAAGGTCAGCTTGGACTCCATAGGCAGCAGCTGGTGGCTCAGGGCTCCATTCCAGCCTCTGATTAAGCAGACCTCGGGCCCCCAGGGTCTACTTCCCCCAAGAGTTCTCATTAAGTCTCCTTGTGCATTCTTGCTGCATCCAGCTGCCACATCTGCCAGATGTGACTCTGGATGTATGATGAGAACAGCCGGCCTGCCCGACGTGCATGGACTGGAAGAAAGGGCTGGTTGTGGTGATGCCCAAGCAAGGAACACAAGGCAGCTCCCCATCGTCCAGTTCCAGAAACTGCCAAGGATTGCCCTGCCTGGCCTCTGTCTTCACTAAAATCCAATTCACTGGCGTGCCATGGCATCCCCTCTCTGATGTGTGATTGTCTTCCAGAACTACAGACAGACTACAACAACAACACACTGGGAACCTGGTCTCCTTTACTTTGGGGGGGATGCCCCATCTCCTCCCACCCCCATACACAGACTCCACCCCTGCTGCAAGCTGCCAGTCACTCAGGTAGACTGGCTTTAGGTGGGGCTTCCCTTCTGGCTCCCAGCCACAGGTAGAAAGCCTCCAGACGCTCTGACCTTGCATTGGGAGCATCCTTCCTATTCCTCTGTCTGTAGATCAGGGAATTGTCAGTCAGAGAAGATGGATGAGCATCTGGGGAGTAATTTGACCTCCATTTTCTAAGGATTTTGGCTGAGAGGTCAGCAAATGATTTGGAACTCTCAGTGAGGTGAGAGTCGAGGGTTCCCCTTTCCCCTGCACTAAAGTATTTAGAGATGGAAAGGAGCTTTGTGAACCTCTAACGTATCTGCCATTTTTTATAGGTGGAGAAACCGGATCCCAGAAAACTGGGAGGACATGGCCGACGTCATAGGGGAGGTCAGTAACCCTGCTGGAATTCACATTAAGGTTGCCGAGTCCACTCTTCCATACTCAGGGCACCTGCCCTCCTACATGTTGGGAGTCTGGGTGATAGGGCCAGAGAGCCCCCCTCCCTGAGGTCAGCCTGGGATCCTGGCTGGTTAGGGAAGTGGCTCTGTGCTCCCACGTGGGCAGTGAGCTTAGCTCTAAAGCCCTCTTGGAAGAACATAACTGGCCTTTAGGAAATTGCAAGGTTAGAACTTTCCCACCAGCACTGCAGACGCCCTGGCAGGAGTCAGCACAGGATAGACTTGGGGTTACAACTGGATCTGGCTCCTGGCGCCAGCCAGGCCGGGTAAGTTCAACAGGGCCATGGGCCAGTGCCAGGAACTTGAGGCCAGTTGGATGATTGGGGGCAGGAGGTAGAAATAAACAGAAGGCTAGGGCTTCAGTGCCGAGTCAGGAGTGTTGAGTCAGGAGAAATGGTCTGGGGCAGTGATGAGCTGATAAATGGTTTACAAATATTCTGGAAGAATAACATACATAAACTTACTTTTAAATTTCATTTGGATTATTGACATTTGGGCTCAAAGTCTAGACAAGAAATCAAACCCTCATTTATAATGTTTGCTGAGTTCCAAGGTGTAAAAACTCATATGAAAAATTTAACAATCAGCTCTCAAAAGAGCCCATCCTAACCTAAGTCCAGGACACCTTTACTGGGGGGAAAGGGACACTGGGTCAGTGAACTCCCGAATTATAAGGGAAAGAGCCCATAATTCAAAAATCTTCCTCTAAAAAAAGTTCAGGCCTCAACATTCTTTTTTTTTTTTTATGGAAACAATTAGATTTAAGTGACTTGCTTAGAGTCACACAGCTAGTGTCAAGTGTCTAAGGCTGCCTTTGAATTCAGGTTCTCCTGACTCCAGTGCCAGGTCACTGCACCTGGTTGCCCCATCATTCCTGAACTTGCAGCAAAACTGGATCCCTTAACCAAACTGTACATAGTGCCTACAGTTTCTAACCTGTGATCAAGCCTGTTCTTGTCATACCTTCTTCAGAACCCTATCTCACGCATAGAATTTTCAAAAATTAATTTTATTGCAATTTTTTTTGGTTTTCATATCATCTACCAAATGTATCTCTTTCCCTTTCTGTCTCTGAAAATCATCTCTTAGATGCTTAGGCACTGGACCTGTGATTTCACTAATATAGACAACTTCCAATAAGGAAGTGTCCTTTGTCAGTGCTTTCCCTAGAACTTCCACACAGTTTTAGAGTTACCTAGAACTCAGAGTTACCTAGAACACTGAGGTTAAATGGCTTGCCCAAGTTCCCATGGCCAATATGTGATAGAGGTCTAGATCTTCCTGACTCTGTATCTGAACTTCCAATAAGGAAGTGCCCTTTGCCAATGCTGACTGGTACTTTCCCTAGAACTTCCACACAGTTTTAGAGTTACCTAGAACCTTAGAGTTACCTAGAACAGTGAGGTTAAATGGCTTGCCCAAGTTCACATGGCCAATATGTGACAGAGGTCTAGATCTTCCTGACTCTGTATCTGAACTTCCAATAAGGAAGTGCCCTTTGCCAATGCTGACTAGTACTTTCCCTAGAACTTCTACACAGTTTTAGAGTTACCTAGAACACTGAGGTTAAATGGCTTGCCCAAGTTCACATGGCCAATATGTGACAGAGACCTAGATCTTCCTGACTCTGTATCTGAACTTCCAATAAGGAAGTGCCCTTTGCCAATGCTGACTGGTACTTTCCCTAGAACTTCCACACAGTTTTAGAATTACCTAGAACCTTAGAGTTATCTAGAACATTGAGATTAAATTACTTGATCAAGTTCACATAGCCAATATATGACAGAGGCCTAGGTCTTTCTGACTTTGTAACTCTATGCCATTGCATGCTGCTGCTTTTTATGCATTATTACAAGGAATAAAAAACAGGGCAAGAACATTAGCAAAACTGTAACACATTGGAAAAAATCTTATATGTAGTAATCCTCATAATCCCTTTCCTAAATTCATATATTTTTGTAAAAATTTTTGAATCTCAATTTCCCCATCTCTAAAATGAGAAGGTGGGCCTAGTTGGAAAGGGTCATCTAAGCCCACCTCATTTTACAGATTACTGAGGTCCAGAAAAGTTAAGTGACAGCCAAGGTCACAAGGGTAGTAAATGATTTGTGGGGATTTGATTCCAGAACCTTTGGCTTTTGAATCCAGCAGTCTTTTCACTGCATGCCCATAGCCTGTAAGAATTGGAAAAAATCTTTTCATTATTTTATAGATGAGAGGCTTGCTCAAGTTGATAGAGGTGATAATGGCAGATTTGAGTTTCACATCTCCTGATTGATTATGGCCCTCTGCTCCCACTAGAGAAAAGAACCAAAAGAAAAGCCTATTCTTAGTTTTTTTCTCTTTTCTGATAGGGGAACATTACTGCCTCTATTTTCTAAGGCTCTGCCTTAAAACTGCATTTTCAACCTTCTCCTACTTAATTTAGGACTTTTGCCCTTCAGTGCATATAAAGTGCTTTATAGACATGAAATCATTAAATCCTTCCAACAGCCTTTTGAGGTAGGTATTTCCAGTATTGCTACACCCATTTTACATAAAACATTCACTCTTAGGCCACTTTCTCAACTTAAAGTATATCTTAAATTTTGATATCCCCACTATGCTGAGATTTTAGGATTAATCTTGGGGGGAGCTGCATTTCTGATGCTGAATAGCTCTTGAGCCCCCATGAGTGTGCTGATTAGCCATCATCTAATAGCCTCAATTATATCTTATCAAGGCATTTATTATTAAGGTGATCGTTTCTATAAAACACCTGTCTCCACATCCCAACTAGCTTAGTTCATGCTTCCCCATCAATATACACAAGTCCATGAGAAGAGTGAGCTCAACCTTACAGGACAATGCTTGTGTAGTACCTGAATTAGGATACACCTCTGGCAAAAGGGCTGTAAATCTTTGTGGTTTATTGACTGAAAGCCATTTTTCAAGTCCATGACTGGCTTTTTCTCTAGTACAAAGGGCCATGCTCCTCAAATCTGCCTCCCTTTGGAAATGATTCTCTTTCCTTGTCTCTTTGTCTTTGGTGCTTCAGGCTTATTGTATTATTTTCTAACAGTCCTCATCCCAGGTGGATTGACTGTCTTTTGCTGATCCAATCTATCTTTTTAGGGGCTAGGCTCAACTCTGAAACTGTAGCTTTTTAACTCTCAAGTTTAGGATCCTCCACTGAGAGACTGAGTCATTGACTAGATTCACTACTGAATTTCTTCCAGCTATTTAAAACCCTCAGAGACATGGTTAAATTTTTGGTTAGTCAATCAGCTGTTCCCTTCTTGACATAATCAGAAAGGTTCATAATTCAGAAAGAGATCACAGGATATAGGGCATATTGATCACTCCCTTATACTAATTATATTATCTAAGGTGTGTGTGTGTGTGTGTGTGTGTGTGTGTGTGTGTGTGTGCTCTCCCCTGGGCAGGAGAGATATTTCACAAAATCTTCTCATATAAAGATAAGAAACTGAAGCAAACTTTACCAGCTATGGGACAGAGATTAGATTCAAACCCAACCCATGTATCATCTGCTGACATGAGCTCTAAAATCTCCTCTCTCTCAAAACCCCCCCACTAAACTCAGGAGTTTGCCTGGAAACAGCTTTAGCAACTCAGAAGAGCCAAAGGTTAAATTTTCAGTTTGAGCATTTGTAACTTGAAAACACTAAATGCTACAAATCAGAACTTGATTTGTTGTTTGCCTAGAATTTAAAAAGTAATGGAGAAAATATTAATACTGCATATTAAACTTAAAAGTTCTTTATGCCTGCCCTTTCCCCCTTGGAAGCTGGTTGTTAAACATTTACCTGCTTGTGTCTGGCTAGACCTTACTATTCTTTCTCTCTCTTTTTGTCTCTGTCTCTGTCTGTCTGTCTGTCTGTTTGTCTTTTTCTCTCTCTCACACACACACCCTATTCCTCTTTTCCCTTTTTCTGCTAAACTCCTTTTTTAAAAGATGTCTACAGAAACCTGGAAAGGCTTACCTGAACTGATCCAGAGTGAAGCAAGCAGAACCAGGAGAATACTGTACACAGTAACACCACCACTGTGTGGATGATCAAATTTAATAGACTTAGCTCTCTCCAAAATACAAAGACACAAGACAATTCCAAAAGACTCAGGATGGAAAATGCTATTCACACCCAGAGAAAGAAATATGGAATCTGAATACAGATCAAAGCATATTATTTTCATTTTTTCTTTCTTGTGGTTTTTACTTTTTGTTCAGATTCTTCTTTCACAACATGACTAATGTGGAAATATGTTTAATATGATTGCACACGTATAGCCTATATCAGATTGCTTGCCATCTTGGGGAGGGAGGCAGGAAGAGAGGGAGGGAGAAAAAAATGGAAATCAAAATATTATAAAAGTAAATGTCAAAAATTAATAAAGAAATTTTTAGAAAATAAAATGGAAATTTAAAAAAGGTGTCTACATTGGGTGCCTCCACTATCTTTCATCTTACTTTCTCCTCAATCCTTAGAAATCAGATCTGCAACTTTATTACTCAACCAACTTGACTCTTAATTACTCAACCATTAATCAACTTAATCACCAAATTTGATGTTTTTTCTCAGTTCTCATTCTTTACTTCTTGACTTCTCTGCCACATTTGCCATGTTGATCATTCTCTCTTCCTGGTTGCTTTTTCTTTCAGGGTTTTTATGACATTGCTCTTTTCTGGTTCTCCTTATATATGTCTTTGATGATTTCTTCATCTCTTTGTGAGATCATGACACATATCATGACCTCCTCCCCCAAATGTGAATGTTCCCTACATTTCTGTCCTAAGCCTCCTATTCTCTCTCTACTTTCTTGTGTTTTCTCTCTCTCTCTGTGTATGTCTCTTCCTATCAGTCTTTCTCTTTTATCTCTCTCTCTCTCTGCCTCTCTGTCTCTCTCTCTCTCTCTCTCTCTCTCTCTCTCTCTCTCTCTCTCTCTCTCTCTCTCTCTCACACACACACACACACACACACACACACACATTCAGTAGGTATTCAGGGATGATCAGAAGGACCAGCACCTCTGATGTAGGGCTTGCCAATCTCTTTTCAGGACTGCTTAGTCACATATCACCCATTGTCACTTCTGGCTCCAAGAAGTTATAGCATGTACAGTGACTACCCTCTGGTAAAACCATCTCAGCAGGCTAAATCCATCAGTGGATTATGGGGTGTCTACCCCAAGCATATGAAGACTTTCCCCGGCAGAATGGGTGAATGAGAAAAATCTGTTCCAATGGCCAGGAAAGCAGGCCTTGTAGAGTGCTTAGTTTGGTCAGATATCAAAGATGCCAAGGTCATCCACTGCATCCTGAGTCATCATAAATCATCATGACTTTATAGACCTTTGATGACTTTGAAAGAAAGAATGAGACTGATGACTTTGTGCAACTCCTCTTCATTTAAATCCAATTCATATCCAAGTCACGATATCACCCATGATGTCATTGGTCCTCTTCAAAAATGAAGAACGAACAACTTGCAGCCCCTCTCTACTTCTCTTCCTTCTCTCTTGGTAACCTTATTAAACCTCATAAGTTCAATTATTATTTTTAAGTAAACAATCCACAACCCAATGTCCAATTCTAGTTTCTCCCCTGAACTGCAGTCCCACATCAACAGTTGGCTATTGGACATCCCGGAGAGTGGATATCCTGGAGACATGTCAAAATCAATCTGACAAAAAAAAAAAATACCTCATTATCTTTTGCATCAAAGCCTCCCATCTTATCATGTACATTTCTCTTGAAGGCATCCCCATTCTTTCAGTCTCCCAGGTGTATAACTCAGCATCTTTCCCAGCTCTCCCTCTTCTTGTTGCCATACATATGTGAAGTTGCCAGATTGTGCTTTTCCTTCCTCCATCTCTCTACACACATTTCTTCTGCCCAAATTCACACCGCATCTTTAAATTATTGCAATAGCTTCTTAAATGTCCTCCTAACCTCACGTCTCCTCACTGTGTTCCTTTCTCCAGACTGAAGTCATTTCCCCGCCCTTAACAACAGATCTGCTCATGTCAGATCTCCTTTACTCAATTTACACTCCTTTACTCAATAAACCACAGTGTTTCCTCCAAGATCAAATATAAACTCTGCTGTTTAGAGTTTTATACACCCAAATCCCAATCTAGTTTTCATTCTTATTTGGCATTACTCTCCATCCTGCACACTGACATCCACCCCAAATTGGCCCTCTTTCTTCTTCCCATAGGATGCCCTGTCCTGATCTCCATGCATTTGCCCTGACCATCCTCCATGTCTGGAATGTCCTTCCTGTCACCTCAATTTCATCAGATCCCTCTTTTCTTTTAAACCTTAGCCCAAGTACCATTGACATGAGCAGATAAGTGAATGACATATTCAAAATCCTTTGAGTCTCTGGAGGGGAGAACACTTTACCAGTTCTGAAACAGACTTTCCCTCAGGTCAGCAGGAGACTGACCTCACCTTTGGTCTGATCTTCCCTGCTCTGACCAAGAATCTTCTATCTCCATACCCCCAGGGTTCTCCCCCCACAATTAGCCTTCAGACTTTTCACTTCTAGCCTCATCAAATATTTGATCTTTATTGAACCCAAAGGAGAATTACAGAATCCCCAGCAACCTCCTGAAAGGAGGGGTAAGGCCCAGAAAGGAGACAGTTTATAGTGGGGGAAAGGGACTATCAGAATGGAGCTTACGTGAGGTGAATGTCGATGAGGCTGTAATTGGTGCTCATACGAAGCCAAGGTGCTCAGGTGGCCTGGCAATTGTTGTAGGCAATTAATAATTCGGATTCTATTAATTCTGGCTCTAGTAACTGGCTTCATTAGGAAAGTCTGTGGGGAGGGACTCTGTGGGTTGGGAAGGAGGGGTTATGGCGGGTCTGCTTTGTAGCCTTTAGGGGAGAGTAGGATGGGAGGCTTCTCCTGGCTTTCATTGCAGTCTCTGTCCAGGGTAGATTTTCACTGGGTAGCTTTCATGTCTGAGAAGTTCCCTTGCTTCATGCCCTTTGCTCTAGCAATAGAATTTAATCAACAGGTTCCAGGGCTCTTTTTAATTCCCAGGTCCTGGATGAATGCTTTTTCTTCCACTTTATGGTTCAAGTCTTAATGAAATCCAGACTCTTTAAGTTCATCTTTTAATTTTGAGCCCAATTTTACAAATTAATTCTGTTTAAATTTTTGAAGCTTTAAAAAAAGTGTTTTGTCCAATTGGCAGTGGTTTATTTCTTAATTTAGGAAGTATTATTTGTTCACAATTTTACATTTTAGTACCCTCTATTATAAATAATAAGAACAATAATAATCCTCCCCTCTAGCTCTTCTTACCTCTCACCCCAAAGGTAGTGATCTGGAGATCTGCCAGGCTCTTTGGTGTTTCAGGGATATAGGGGACACCAATATATATGTCCCCAGGATATAATGTATATATAATATAATGTCCCAGGATTCCAAGATTCAGAGGTAAAGGGATTTTTGAGTTTGTTTGGCCCAATCTCATATCTTTGTTTTATACAGGAAGTCCAGAAAGAGAAAATGACTTTGTCAAGATCACACAGGTAGTAAGTAGAGAGAAGTGAGATTCAAATCAAGGTTTAATATTATTTAATTATACAAGGTGCAATTTTCAACTATTGGAGACTAAAACCATATTAAGATTTTTGGGACACTGCATATCTGGTATATAATTAACATATGATGATGATAAAGTCACCAGGCAGGTAGAGAAGGATCTGATTCAAATATATATTGAGCTCTGAGGTCCTTTCAAACCAGGAGTTTCTATGATTTTCTGACTTTTTCTTTTTGGTCCCAGAAAAAAGGACTGGAAGTAATGAGCAGAAGTTACAGGAGACAGATGAAGTCCATAAAGAAATTTACATCTATAAACTTCCTAACATTCAGAACTGCTTTGGTGGTTTTCCTGTCCCTGGCAGTGTTCAATATGAATGCTGACCTCTCGTCTGGGATATGGTAAAACAGATTTCTTCGCTGTAGGCACAGCTTGGATGAATGTCCTCTGAAGTCTCTTCTGGTCCTATAGTCCTAGCACACATTTATCTAGGACTTTATTTATATTTATCATAATGAACCAGTAAGTAGTTGGCACAAGTCCTAGAACCAGAAGGTATAGTAGCCATTGAAATAATTCACTGATCACCTCCTGAAAAAGATCCCAAAATAAAAACTCCAAGGAATATCGTAGCTAAATTTCAGAATTATCGGATCAAGGAAAAAATATCACAGGAAGGCAGAAAGAAACAATTCAGATACTGAGGACCTAGCATCTTCCACCAAGAGCCAGGAATCTGATATTCTGAAAGGTAGTTGGCACAAGAATTGTTATCTTCATTTTACAGGTAGGGAAATTGAGGCTCAGAGGTATGACTTGACTTGCTCATGGTTATATAACTAAGTATAAGAACCCTCAAAACTCCTGCCTCATTGTCTGGCCTCCTAATTGACTTAAAAGAAAAGCAATATTTACTCCCTCCTCTCTCCTAGAAAATGAAACAGCTGAGCTGACATTTAATTATTACCTTGAGGTTTACAAAGCATTTTATATGCATTATCTAATTTGATCCTCAGAACAAATTCTTTGCCATGTCCTTTCAAACATTATTAGACCTATTTTACAGATGAAGAAATTGAGGCTCAGAAGTGGAATTAATTTGCCTACACCACCCACTAAGTGTTAAAAAAAATAACAGCAAAAGAGAGAGGTGGGCAAAACAGCACAAGCTGTTTGAGACAGACATCTTCCAGCAAGTCTATAATCCTTGACTCATAGAATTTCAGAGTTCAGAGGGATCTGACTTTACCTTGCACTTTTACCTTCTTCGTGTCTTCTTTTTTCTTCATTATCCTATTTTTACTTTTTTTCAATGTTCTCCCTTCCTCCTCCCCCTCCTTTATTTTCTCACTCTGCTCAAGGAAGCATCCATTTCAAGACCCTTCATCTTTATCTCTTCCATACTCTCTTGGCTTTTCTAAACAACTCAGTGGTACAGTGGATAGAGCCTGAAATCAGGAGGACCTGAGTTCAAATCTGGCCTAAGACACTTAACACTTCCTGGCTGTGTGGCCCTGGGCATATCACTCAACCCCAATTGCCTCAGAGAAAGGAAAGAAAGAAGGAAGGAGAGGGAAAGAAGATGTTGGACTTGAACCTTAGTGTAATTTGTAAATGAGGGAGTTTGACTAGATGACTTCTAAGATCCTTAGAAGCTTTAGACCTGTGATCTGATGATGTCCTTTTGAACTTTGTGTGATGCTCTGACTATGATCTAGAATTGAAGCTAAAGTTTTTGTGGTGTGATAGAGTGAGCACTAGCTATGACAATGAGACAGTTTTAAATCCTAATTCTGCCAGTTAGTCATTTTACCTCTGTGAGCCTCAGTCTGCTCCTCTGCAAAGGAGATCCTCACAATAATCCTGTTGGGTAGGAGCTATTGTTCCCCCCCCCCATTTTACAGTTGAGGAAACTGAAGCAAACAGATTAAATGACATACAGCTAGTAAGTAGTCCAGCATCATGGACAGAGAGACTTTGACATGATCATCAATAGGAGCAAGAGGAAAAGGATGATGAATAAGGAGAGGAAGACTAGGTAAATCCTCTCAGATTGGCTAAGATGGCAGGAAAAGATAATGATAAATGTTGGAGGGGATGGAGGGGATGGGACACTGATACATTGTTGGTGGAGTTGTGAACTGATCCAGCCATTATGGAGAACAATTTGTAACTATATCCAAAGGGCTATAAAAGTGTGCATACCCTTTGTTCCAACGGTGTAGTTACTGGGTCTGTAGTCCAAGGAAATCATAAGGGAGGGAAAAGGACCCACATGTGCAGAAATGTTTGTAGCTGCTCTTTTTGTGGTAGTAAAGATTTGGAAAATGAGTAGATGCCAGATGATTGGGGAATGGCTGAACAAGTGGTATATGAAGGTCATGGAATATTATTGTTCTATAAAAAATGATGAACAAGCTGATTTTAGAAAGGCCTGGAAAGATTTATATGAACTGATGCTGAGTGAAACAAGCAGAACCAGGAATATAATAACAGCAAGAATGTGCTGTGATCAACTATGAAAGACTGGGCTCTTTTCAGTGGTTCATGATCCAAAGTAATCCCAATAGATTTTGGACAGAAAATGCCATCTGCATCCAGAAAAAGAACTAAGGAGACTGAAGGTAAATCAACACGTGCTATGTTTACTTTTTTCTGTTTTTTTAATCTCTCCCATGGTTTTCCCTTTTGCCTTAATTTTTCTCTCCCAACATAATTCATAAAAAAATGTGTATTAACAATTAAAAAAACTAAAAAAAGGGGTGGGATTTGATGGTTTCTAAATCCTTTCCAAATTTTATGATCTTAGGATAAACTTCAAGACTTTCTGGGCCCCTGCTCACTCTGTAACTGGAATGTAATTTCCCCCTTACAAACAGCTTATTTTAAAGCCTGGTACTCATTTGCATTTTTAAAACCCTGGTTATAGCTTAGGGAGATAAGAGCCTCCTTACTCTTTCAGTGTATATTTGCCCATATTTTCCTCTTCCTCCTCCAGTCCCGACAAGAGACCCTGGGAAGATTTAGAAGTCACAGAATCTCATATATAGAAGAAATCTCATAATCAAGCTATACCTGTACAACCTCCCATGATGGAGAATTCACTATATCCAAAGATAGTCTATTTTATCCAGCCACTTGCAGAAAAGTCAGCTGTGTGACACTGGGCATATCACTTAACCTATGACCCTCTGTTTTGTCATCTGTAAAATGGGGATAATAATGTCACTCACCTTTCAGAGTTGTGAGGATTAAATGAGATAATATTTGTAAAATGCTTTTCCTGAAGTGCTCTCTCTCTCTCTCTCTCTCTCTCTCTCTCTCTCTCTCTCTCTCTCTCTCTCTCTCTCTCTCTCTCTCTCTCTCTCTCTCTCTCTTCCCTCCCTGTAAAGGTTTAAAAAAAAAGCACTTATATATACCCACTTTGTGCCAGACATGGTGCCAAGCACTTAAAAATACAAATATTATCTCATTTTATCCTCACAATAATCCTGTGAGATAGGAGCTATTGTTCCCCCCACCCCGTTTTACAGTTGAGGAAACTGAAGCAAATAGAGATTAAATGACATACAGCTAGTTACTTGTCCACCATCATGGACAGAGAGACTTTGACATGATCATCAACAGGAGCAAGAGGAAAAGGATGATGATTAAGGAAGAAGACTAGGTAAAGAATAAGGAGGAAGATAGGATAAAAGAAAAAAGCTAATGAGAAAGGGGGGAAAGGAGGTTAAAGAAGGACAGAATATAATAGTAGGAAGAAGAGTAACTGAAGAAAATGAGTAATGGAAAAAAAGACTTATTTTTATACATTTAAGGTTCACACAACAGCCCTGTGAATTAGGGGCTATTATAGGTATACCTCAGAGATAGTTTGAGTTTGGTTCCAGATTGCCACCAAAAGTAAGTATCGCAATAAAGTGAGTCACATGACTTTTTTTATTTCTTAGTTCATATAAAAGTTATGTTTACACTATACTAGAGTCTATTAAGTATGCAGTAGTATATGTCTAAAAATGTACATATCTTAATTTAAAAATGCTTTTTGCTAAAAAAAAAATTGCTAAGTGTCATCCAATCCCTCAGTTTAATGGATTTTTCGTCATGTCTGACTCTCTGCAACCCCATTTGAGGCTTTTTTTTTTTTTTTTGGCAAAGATACTGGAGTGGTTTGCCATGTCTTTCTCCAGTTCAGTTTACAGATGAGGAACTGTGGGTAAACAGGGTAAAGTGACTTGTCCAGGGTCACACAGCTGAGTTGTATCTAAGATTGGATTTGAACTCAAGAAGATTAGCCTTCCTCATTCCAGGTTCAGCATACTGCACCACCTAGCTGCTCTTTAATAAGTATATATACATGTATGTATATGTGTGTGTGTGTGTG